>NC_091634.1:46421987-46725017 GCF_027580195.1 Bos mutus
CTCTGCAACGTGGGCATCTGTTAAGTGAGAATAAAAGTAGGAGTCCCTCAAAATGTAAAGTTATCACATGATCCAGAAATTCCACTCCTACACTTGCACTAACAAGAGAAGTAAAAACAAACCTTCAGACAAAAACTGTTACATAAATGTCCATAGCTATATTATTCATAATATCTAAAATAGAAACAACCTAATGTCCATCAATTGATGACCTGATAAACAAATGTGGTATAGCAATACAATGGAATATTACTCAGGCATAAAGAGGACTGGAGTACAGATACACACAATCATATGGCTGACCCTTAAAAACATCACGCTACATGAAAGAAGTCAGACACATCTTATGTGATTCCACTCACATGAAATGTCCAGAACAGGCATATTCATAGAGAAAGAAAATTTAGATTCGTGGTTGCCAGTAGCAAGGGGTGGTGGGAGTGGAAGGGAAGGTGACAGTTTCTTTTTGAGGTGATAAAAATGTTTGGAATTAGATACTGGTGATGGTTAAGCAACATTGTGAACATACTGAAAGCTGAATTGAATTTGCTTAAAATAGCACATTTTATGCTATGTAAAATTCGCTTCAATTTAAAAAAAGTCACACCTATGCCACAGTGAGATCACGTGGCTAAAGGAGATGATGTATGAGGCACAGAGTGTGGCTGGTCAGCTGCATCAAGGTGTCTGGGCACTTGGCATAGAGGATGTATGCAAAGAGTGAGTGCTACCTCATCTCTCCAGGGCAGAGCTGGGTCCCTAAGCCTCTTTCCCACCTCTAAGCCACCACTTATATTCATAGCAGCCTTTGCTTTACCTGCCTGGGGTCTCCTTATGAAAAGAGCTGGGTGTGTCACCAGTGCCCAGAATAGAGTTTAGAATATATATATCTATATCTATCTATATCTATATCTATCTATCTATCTATATATATATATATATATATATCTGTTATTGGGCCAGTTGAAAGTTTCCCAAAGTTTCAGAGTCAGATGGAAATGGAGCTGGTCTAAATCCCAAAATCATACATGTCTGTTGAGTATGAATCTGGAGGATTAGCTGGAACTCCAGCACTGAGACAGATTATAAATATCACTTTGCAATTCCACTTTTTATTACAGGAGGAAACCAAGACCTTAAAGTTTGTATAATATACTAGGCAACATGAAGGAGAGGGAAAGAGGACTGGATTCAAGACAGTCTCTGAGAATACCCCCACTCACCCCCTATAAGACCATGTTATGGACTGAATTGTGTGGCCCAAATGCAATAAAATTTTAACCGCAGTTAACTGTATTTGGAGGTTGAGCCTTTAAAGAGGAATTAAGGTTAGATGAGGTCACAAGGGTGGAGCCTTGATCCACTAGTACTGGGATCTTACAAAGAAGAGGAAGTGACCCAGCAACACGTGTGCACAGAGAAAAACCCAGATGAGGACACAGGAAGAAGGCAGCAAATGGAAGCCAAGGAGAGAGACCTCAGGAGAGATGAATCCTGCCAACATCCTGATCATGGACTCCCAGCCTCCAAAACTGGGAGGATCAACTTCTGTTGTCTGAGCCACTCAGCCTGTGGTATTTGTTATGGCAGTCATAGCAAACTAATACAATCACCAACAGACTCAGAGTTGTCCTGCCCACAAGAAAGAAGAAGCCCCAAATGATGGATCAAGGTGAAGGTGAGGGCAAAGGGACTGGAGTCTCCAAGCCTTCCTCACCTCCTCCTGTCCTCTTAACCTCTGCTTGGCCCTCATTGGTGTCCTTGCTGGCTATAGGAATGTTTCTCCAGCATTGTTTAGCAAAAGGAGAGCTGATTCTGGAGAGAGCAAGGGGAAGAGTAAGATGGGACATATCTGAAGGCCCAAACAACGTCCTGCCTCATCATTCAAAGCAGTATCCTCCTTCTCCCAACCTCAGGTGACCTTTTCCTATAAATAAACCCAATAATAGTTTGAGATAGAGGCATTAAATTAAACAGATCATTTCTGCTACAAATTCTCCTTACTGTCTTAGTAACTTTACATGCCCCAAATTCTTTTATTTTTAGTTAGCACATTTTTTAGAAAACAGAATTAAATGCAAATCCTTGCAGAGCTTGTCCGACTCCTGTAATGCTTAACTACATAAAAATTTCAATGTATTATTTATATCCAGATATGCTGCAGCTGAATTTCACGTGTAACTGTTCAGAATTCCAAGTTCCTTAACTAGAAAAAAAAAGGCAAAACCTCTTCACTGCTTCACTTGCTTATTCTTTCATCTTTTATTAAAGAGCCTTTTAACATTTTAAAATGTGGCCCTCTTATACACCAGAGACCCCAAATCTTGCTTTAATTCACAAAAGGATGAAAATCCAACACATCTGAAAAGTCTTCAACTGTTTATAAACACTAAGAAAAATGCAGGAACTGTCCCTGTTCTGAATAAGTATTCTTGCATTCAGGAGGACAAGAAACTCTTGACTTCTAAGAGCATCTGTAGTCTGTGAATTTGTACCCTTAAAACCAATTACTTAACTCCTGAGAGTATAAGGACTCTAAAGAATAAATCGAATGGATGGATCTGAGCCTCACAGTCTTCAGGACAGTTAATATCATCAAAGCAGTGATGCTGATGAGAGGTTAACCCAACTCAAAAAGCTCCAGGATGCAGGGAAGGGAACATACCACTTTTCAAGCAGCAGCAAAGCTGGTTTCCAGCAATCATTGAGCAGGACCAGGACCGTAGGAGAGGAATCAGGAAATCCCAACCCCCTTCCCCAACCACCTTCTTTATAGTTCTCTCCATAGGCCTGTTAATGTTCTATTTGCATCTTGGACAGACTGGCCTTTGCTTTCACAGTGCAAGAGACAGACTGACAGATAAAAACAGAGTAAGAGAATCAAAGCCATGCTGCTTTTGAGAATGGACTTGCTTAGAGAGAGAATGGCTCCTCTAGCTATGTTTCTGACCAAGAGGAAGAAGACCCAACTCTAGTTCTTCTTTCTGCTCCAGCCATGTGACCTTATGATGTCACATAATATCAACAACAATATGAGGCTGTCTTCAGTGAAGGAAGGAGATTGTTTGATTTTTCTTGGAATTCTGAGTTCTAAGAATTTGCATTAGGACTGCAGAACACTGCACTAGGAAGGAGGTTAGGAAACTCTTTCCACTCTCCTCGCTGGCCCTGTCCCCTCAAGCCCCAGAAGTTCTAGCCTTTAGAGGCAGTTTCTTCCTTGGGCCCATGAAGATGAGCAGTGGGCTTGTGAGTAGGCTGAATCTCTGAGGAGAAACATCACTGTGCTATCAACTACTCAGAGAACGTTTCCTGGAGGAGGTGGGTTGCAGGAGCAGGCAGCTGTAGAATTTTCAGCAAAGGTGAATGAAAAGGAGCTGAGATGCTGCAGAAAAGCCTAAAGCTCTCAGGGGCTAAAGGGAGAGGACTTTGTTCACAAAGTAGAGAGCGTAGAGAGACTAAGATAGACTACAGCTCTAGAGGTCATCACACCCTGTATCCAGTACAGGACACCAGAGGTGCACGGAGTCAGCCAGGAGCTGTCCTTGTGTGGCCAGGCTGGGTGCACAGAGGGGATGCTCAGTGCCAGGGTGGAACGTTATTCCCAAGGAAGGGCAAAGACTTAGGTGTTTCATCCCCACGGCTTAGAAGAGGATGGGCAATGAGGCTGAAAAGAGACCTTCCTGAATCATCAAAGATCATGGGTAAGGGGCAATAAAAAGACCCTATAGCCGCAAACGCTCCTATAATAACACAACACTCACATAACAGCTCGTATTTATTAAGTGAATATGTGTTAAGCGGGGCTTCCCAGGTGGCGCTCACAGGTTTAATCCCTGGGTTAGGAAGATCCCTGGAGTAAGAAATGGCAACCCACTCCAATATTCTCACCTAGAGAATCCCATGGACAGAGGAGCCTGGTGGGCTATACAGTCCATGGGGTCGCAAAGAGTCAGACACAACTGGAGCAACTTAACACACACATACATGTACGTTAAGCAGTATACTAAGCACCTTACTTTGTCACCTTATTTGCTCTTCACAAAACTCCCAAGACAGAGATATTAGTACTGCACAGCTTAGAGGAGAACCTGGAGGCATGGACGACTCAGTAACTTGCCCAAAACAACACAGTTAGGAGACTGCCTGGCAGGGGTTTGATTCCACAAGATCAAAGAGAACTTGAGTTTTAATCCTTTTATAGATTTCCCAAGCTTAGTTTTGTTGTTACCTCCTAAAAATAAAAGTGTGTGGGTATCTGTCTGAAGAAACTGGAAGGTGGGAGCTAGAGATGCTGCCTTCAGGAAGCCTCCAGGCAAATGCAAGGTGGCGAGGGAAGCCCTGGGGAGAGAATCAGAAAGCTGGAATAGCAGGTGAAGCTGTGTCCACAGCACCTGTTTCCCCAGAATAAAATGGCAAGGAAGCACTGCTTATCACTGGGCTGCTGCAGCATACTAAGCCTGCAAAATGAGAGTTGGTTCAATCCTGGTGTTTGGGGGGCTGAATGTTTATGTCCCCGCAAAATCCATATGTTGAAGCCTTAACTCCCACATGCAATGGTATTAGAAAGCGGGTCTTTGGAGGTAGCTAGGTTTAGGTCAAGTCATGAGGGCTTTAACTTTATGATTAGATTAGACCCTTAGAAGAAGAGGAAGAGACAAGCAAGCTCTATCTCCACATACACACTAAGAGGAGGTCAGGTGAACACACAGTGAGGGGAGAGCTGTCTGCAAGCGGGGTCGAGGGCCCTCGCCAAGGACAGAATCTGCAGGCAACTTAGTCTTAGACCAGAATTTTCACCTCCAGAGTTGTGAGAAATAAATGTCTGCTGTTTAAGCCACCTAGTCTGTGGTGTTCTGTTATGGCAGCCTGAGCTGACTAAGACAGGGTTCTTGGCTGCAAGCAACAAAAACAAAGGGGATCTGTTGAGGATGTCAAGGCACTGGTGGAATCGGTGGAGCAGTGGGTGTGGGAAACGGCGGGAAACACGAGGGCACGGACATCAGGAGATGGGCACTGGGAACCCTTTTCACACCTGAGCAGTCTGAGTGGAACACCAGCCATCCCCTCTGTTCATGTGTCCCCTATTCTGACTCCCAAGAAGTCCTATTCCATTGGCCAGTCCCCAACAAACCAAGGCAAGGGGAGCAAAAGAAAGGTTCTCTCCTCCTAGGGTTCTGCAGTGGGAGCAGGGCCTGGAATAAACCCATCCCTAATGTGGCAAAGGCTGGGAGGGACGAAACTCCTGGAAGGAATCCGAGTACCACTGGGCAGGTGACTAATTCTCGGTGGTCTAGAGGGAGAAGACACACTCTGGTGCAAATGGGAATGAGCCTGAGCTGGGTGAGTCTGCATGAAAGGAGGGCCCTGTCCTCCCTTGTCCCCTCCTTCCAGGTGCCCAGAGCCTCTGGGACCACAGGAAATCCCACCAAGCAGGGACACTGTTGTCTGTCTTGGGGAACAGAAAGCCTGGAGGGAAAGGAAGCGAGGGCCAGGGAGCCGCTAGTCTGCAGGAAGCAGCAGGTGGAAACTCCAAGGCACCAAGATGGAGTGAATAAACCCCCTCCAGGGAAAGAGGGACATAAAAAGAAATCATCAAATTACCAATTAGAGAGCAACCTTTCCCTGCACCTGGTAGGGTGCCAGGAACCCAGAGGCATCAGTAAACAGCAGATCTCTTCTTTTAAAGAGCTTCAGGCAGAGAGTTCCTTCTCCTTCTATTCGCATACCTTTCTGCCCCAGCCTGAGGAAGCCACTGAGGCTTTTTTTACAGCTCATTGTTTCTGTTTTCATTTCTGCTTGACCTCCCTTTGCATTTTTTTTTTTTTTCCCTTTTCTCTCCAAAGCTGTTAGATGTAGAAGGCAGGGTTGAGGACTGCAGGCAGAGACTGAGGGCAGCTGGGGGTAGATAGGGACAAGAGGCATGGACAGACGGTGATGTTGAAAGCTTGGTCTCTGTGCATCAAATCAAATCTCAGAGACAGAATTTTAGGTGAAGTTTAAAAAATAGCTTCATTGCTTTGCAGGCAAAGGGGGACTCAGCAGGCTCCTGTCCCAAAAAACTGTATGTCCCAGTCTGGGAGTGTTTGATGAGGCGTCTTACAGCAATAGCTCAAGGATGGGGATTGCGAACAAGATCAGGTTGTGTGCAAGGACTGCATTCCTTTAATCTAGACTCAGGCAGTCTTCTCAGTGAGCGTCTCTGGTTTCTCTAATCTTGCTTCAGGTGGTTTCTTGGCTGTTCTTCCCTTGACTAGCAACTGTTCAAATCCACCCTTTGGAACTCAGGGAGGGTCCTGGAGGCTGGAGTCTACACTCTTCAAATAAGAGACAAGGGACAGAAGGGCTTCCATGCCCAGGAGCCCTACAGGGTCCTGCTCAGTTTCAAGCGTATGATGAGCTGCAGGAGTCTGGGGACCTGGCCTCTCTTCCCAGCAATGTTATTGGCCCACCTCCCCACTCCAGGCACTGGGATGCCCCTAACTCAAATGGCACCTTCTTGTGAAACAGAAAATAGTATCTTTCCTCCAGTAGATGCAACCCATGGACAGCTTGGCTATCTAGCACATGCGGTATTTCAGCTTTACACACTCATCTGCTGAGTTCATTATACAGCAAAAATCCTGCACAACTGTATACAGAAGCTCTGTTTGGTCAAAGCACATAACTTATGTGTTATGTTATGTTTCCGCTGTTTCCTCGTCTGCAAAAAATAAATAATACCAGCTGCCCAATTTGAGTTGTATATGTGAATTCTTTTACCTTTTTATTATGAAAGATAATGTATAAGCAGAAAAGTGGGTGAAATAAATGTGCAATGCTCCAAGGTTATTTCAGAGGAAAATGAAATGATGCCAGAGAAGGGACCTTGCAGAGTTTAGGTACTAAGTTAATGTAACTAGTTATTAAGTCAGAGCCAAGAGTTTTCACACCTTCAGGGAGATAGTTTAGGTTGGCTGTCTGCTTCCTATTCTGAATAGAATCCCCTTTGGGCTCCCTTAAGCAACTTCTATGGCTCCTCTCACAGGAGAAGTTGCTGCTCTGTGGTGCTGCGTTCAGGGAGGAGATGCTGCAGGAGTTGGCTGGCATCTTGCCCTGCGCTCCTCCTCCTCCCTTCACCACCAAGTATGACTCACGCTGATATGGGGAGCCTGAGTCTCTCACCCACTCACACACCGAGCAGCTCTCAGCATTGTAGATAAGACTGTATTTGACAGAGTCAGGTTGGCCTGACCCATTGCCTCCAAGATTTGTGACCTGCGGTAAATCACCTTACCTTTCTGTGCCTCAGTGTCCGTATATGTAAAACAGGAATAATAGAATCTAACTCATAGGCTTGCAGCAGATTTACATGTGATAAGCAGTCTAGCTGACAGCATGATCTCATGGGACTATAATTCAATTCTCTTGGTGACCAAGCTCACTGTTCTTGGGTTCCTCATTCTCTACCCTCCCTGGGAAGATGAGCTCTGATAAAAGCCAGCTCCCCACCCTTCCCCGGGGAGGGAGCCACTAAGAGAACTTCTTCTCTAATCACAAAGGTGATTTTTAATGCATATTATCAATCACTTGAGAGGATAAATAGCCATTTGCTGAGCAAAGTCACTTCTAAGCCTCTTGGAAGAACCCTCTTCCCCTTTTCTCTCAGGAAGAGGCTTTTCTCTCAATAAATGCATTTTTCTATGAGGATAAGAAACAGCTCAATAGCAATGCCTATGTCTAGGTTTTATCCAGAATCTGGTCAAAGACAATCTCTTTTCAGATTCCTGTGGAAAACTGTCAAAGACCTTAGGGATACTCCCTCAGATAGTCATGCCAACTCCCCTTAATCATGTTCTGTGTGTGCTAGGACAACCCTTTGTTTTGAGGATATGGGCACTTGACCTTGTATATGACAAATACGTGCACAGTTACATGTGGATAGCTCTGACAGAGATTTCTCCACTCCAGAGAAGCAGAAGATTGCAAAGAATCCTCCAACTCCAGTGTGCCAAAATATCTTCAATATAACTGAGGTAAAGGGGTCCGTGCATCTCAAGAAGGGGGCTCATCCCTGGATGGATCCAGGGCAGTTCTAAGTATCCTGAAATCATATATAACATTTTATCTTATGTGTGATATGTGAGTCATTTTAGAGTTTCCACTGATCCTCAAAAAGATCCACAGCCCTCAAAATATTAAAACAAATGAACAAGGAGTTAGAGGCCACAAAAAGACCACAAAGGATGAGTGAATGCGTGAAGCAGGTCAAGTGGAAAAGGAAGGGCTGAGAGGGATGCAGTGAACTGGAAAGCACACTCACGGTGAAGAACATGAGGCCAAAAACGTGGCTTCTGTGTTCAGTTCAGTTGCTCAGTCATGTCCAACTCTTTGCAACCCCACGGACTGCAGCACACCAGGTCTCCCTGTCCATCACCAACTCCTGGAGTTTACTCAAACTCATGTCCATTGAATTGGTGATGCTATTCTACCATCTCATCCTCCGTCATTCCCTACTCCTTCTGCCTTCAATCTTTCCCAGTATCAGGGTCTTTTCAAATGAGTCAGTTCTTCGCATCAGGTGGCCAAAGTATTAGAGTTTCAGCTTCAAAATCAGTCCTTCCAATGAATGTTCAGGACTGATTTCCTTTAAGATGGACTGGTTGGATCTCCTTGCAGTCCAAGGGACTCTCAAGAGTCTTCTTCAAAACCACAGTTCAAAAGCATCAATTCTTCAGCAATTAGCTTTCTGTCACACGAGTGTACGTTCCTCAGTTCTTTGTCTCGTCACAGCAAAGATTTGGAGCAACGGACATTAAAGCCCTCGGCGCATCACAGCTCTTGGGTCTTGGACAAACCGTGTTACAGCTCTTAGGCAAATCAGTGTTACAGCTCCATTTTATTTAGAAGATAGCAGGAGAGAGGGTGAGAGAGAGAGAGAGAGAAAGAAAAGAGCACACGCACGTGGGAGATAGAGTCCGAGAGAAAGCTCTTTGGCTCCTCCTTTTATATGTTTTTTTCCTCCACCTGGGCCTGCCCTATGCAAATTGGGCTTAGCCAGGAGTGCTGTTTGTTCTGTTTGTTCCGCCTGAAGTCTTCACTCGGGTCCTCGGACCTTCCTTGTCTTTTAGCCACCGCCATTTTGGACTCCTTTTCCCTATTCTGACTACCTAACATTCCCCCCTCAAGAGATGGGAGGCCCAATTCTTTGGGAATAGGGGCGTTGAGGTCTTTCTGGCTACTTCCTGCTGAACTGGGGCAGTGAGGGGTATTGGGCCTCCCCCTCTTGCTAGTCTCAATCCTCAGAGTCCTTATAGCGGTGTCCAAGGCTGTGTGATATTTTCCGTGGTCAGCTGTAGTTTTATATCTTTGTTGAACTGGCACTGCATGTTGTAGCTGGTTGACCTGGGCAGAGACAAAACAGGTTAGACAATTGACAGTACATGGAATAATCATAAGCATCATCAATATAGCATAACAAGGACTAGTAGGGACATTGGTCAATTTTAAATTCACATCGCCAGGATAGCTCAAGTCACTCCTTATTTAGGGATCAGAAGATCTATCTCCTGTCTGTTTTGGAGTACAGTCTCTGTCAAGCTCTGTTGGCTCCTTAGAGTTATCCTGAGAAATCTTATCCCCAGAAACCAGATTTTGGGGGTGTTCATTAGAATGGCACTCATTGGTAGTTCTGAATAGGTATCTGAGATCTCCCAGGGGCTCACAGGTGTATTGAGTGTCCTCTTCTGTTTTCTTCCATGGCTTGACTCATGAGTAGTGAATCCAGGAGTCATGTCCTGGTACCTTGACTGCTGTGGGGGTAGAAAGTATTACAGGGTAGGGGCCCTTCCATGTGGGCTGGAGTTGAGCCTTTGGGGACCCATCTTTCCAGACTTTAATTAGGACTTGAGTTCCTGGAGCATATAGTGGTGACTCTTTAGAATCTTTTGGGTCCTGGTTCATACCCCACAAGCGTATATCCTGTTGGAATTGCCCAATGGTCATGGTATAAGACTGGAGGGTCTGAACCTCTGGATCTAGGAAGAGGTCATTGACATAAACAAAAGGTCTCCCATATAGCATCTCATAAGGACTAAGACCAACCTGTTCCTTAGGGGCAATGCAGGTGCGGAGGAGAGCTATTGGTAAAGCCTCCTTCCATCCCAGGGAGGTCTCCTGGGTTATCTTTTTTATCGCTGATTTTAAGAATTGATTGGCTCTTTCTACTTTTCCTGAAGATTGAGACCTCCAGGCACAATGGAGATAATAAGTAATGCCCAATGCTTTCGAGACTCCTTGGGTGACCTTAGAAGTAAATGATGTCCCATTGTCACTTTGTAATGACCTGGGCAGACCAAATCTTGGAATGATTTCATGGAGCAGTTTTTTTTTTTTACCACCTCCTCAGCCTTCTCAGTCCGGGTGGGAAAGCCTTCAATCCATCCTGTGAATGTATCTATCATAACTAATAGGTACTTATACCCTTGAGAAACTGGCATCTGGGTGAAGTCCATCTGCCAGTCCTCTCCTGGGTAGGCCCCACATCGTTGGATGGGCTGGGCCAGCTGGGGTCTTTGAGCTCCTTGGGAGTTGTTTAATTGGCAAGTGAGACAAAAGGAGACCACCTGTCTTATAGTTGTTTGGAGGCCTGTTCCTCTGAAGGACCTTTCTAGTAGTATTTGGAGGGCCTTTTCTCCTAAATGAGTAGTGGCATGTAAGGAGTTATCCAACTTCCATTGGAGGTTTCCAGGCAGAAAAAGGAGTCCCTCCTTTTGGAACCACCCCAAATGATCTTCTTGAAAGCCCTCGCTCTTAGCTTTAAGAGTCTCACTTTCAGTATATGAAGGAGTTTCTGGCAAATAGTCTGTGGGACTAAGGTGGCAATCCCTGTTAGGTCATGGTTCTGTAATGCTGCTCTCCTAGCTGCCTGATCAGATGCTTGGTTCCCTCGTGCCACTTCTGTGTTCCCTTTTTGGTGTCCTTTACAGTGGGAGACTGAAACCTCAGTGGGCAGATGGACTGCCTCCAAGAGTCGAAGAATCTGACCACCATATTTGATTGGGGACCCTCGGGTGGTCAAGGGGTCCCTTTCTTTCCAAACAGCCGCATGTGCATGTAGCACCAGAAAGGCATACTTGGAGTCAGTGTAAATGGCTATTTTTTTTCCTTTTCCCAGCTCTAAAGCTCGAGTCAGGGCTATGAGCTCAGCTAATTGGGCTGAAGTACCTGGTTGCAGAGGCTTAGCCTCTATGGTCTCAAAATTGGAGACTACTGCATACCCAGCTCTTCTTTTTCCATCCAAGACAAAGCTGCTTCCATCAGTGTACCAGATTTCCTCAGGATTGGTCAGAGGATCTTCTGACAATCCCTCTCGGGGTTTTGTCCAGTGGTCCAAGGTTTCTAGACAAGAGTGAAAGGGGAGAGAGCCCTCAGGGGTAGGGAGGAGGGTGGCTGGGTTAAGAACCTCACAAGGGGATATAGTGAGGCCTGGATTTTCCATCAGCATTACTTGATATCTGAGGATTCTTTGATCAGACATCCATAAATGGCCTCTCCCATTTAGGAGTTGTTTTACTTGGTGGCTGGTAAAAATAGTTAGTTTGCCCCCAAAGGAGAGTTTTAAAGCATCTTCTATGCTGCAATATTTCGAATGCAGGGGGGCCAACCTCGGGAAGTTGGATCGAGCCTCTTGGATAAGTAAGCTACAGGCTGGGGCTCAGATCCCAACCTTTGAGTTAACACTCCCAAGGCTATTCCCTCTCTTTCATTGACATAAAGTTGGAATGATTTTTCTGGGTCTGGCAACCTCAAGGCAGGTGCCTGAGTTAAGGCCTGTTTTAGTGTAGCCTCTGCCTCCTTTTGAGGAGTTCCCCACATCAGTGGGATTGAATCATCTCGTCCCTATAAGCTTTCATATAAGGGCCGGGCAATTAGACCATAGTTGGGTATCCAGATTCTACAATAACCAGTTAGTCCCAGGAAAGCTCACAATTGTTTTCAAGTCGTGGGGGAGGGCAACTGGAGGATTTCTTGTACCCGATCAAAGGACAGCCTCCTGGACCCGTGTGTAATCTGAACTCCCAGGTAAGTGACCTTTGTCTCGACCATCTGTGCCTTAGCACGGGAGACTTTATATCCCCTTTCTGCCAAGAAGTTTAGAACCTGAATTGCATGTTGTTGGGCACTTTTCTCATCTGGAGAGCAGATTAGTAGATCATCTACGTATTGTAATATTTTCTCATTAGGTCCCAGGTCCAGATCTAGGAGATCCCGGCTAAGGGCCTGTCCAAACAGGTGGGGGCTATCTCTGAACCCCTGAGGTAATACTGTCCAAGTCATCTGTTGGTTTTTTTCTCCTGGGGCCTCCCACTCAAAGGCAAAAAGGTATTGGGATTCTTTAGTCAGTGGTATGCAAAAAAATGCATCTTTGAGATCCAAGACTGTAAACCACTTGGCACTGGGTGGGATTTCTCCCAAGATTACATAGGGATTGGGTACTGTGGGATGGAGGGGGACTACATTTTCATTTATGATCTGGAGATCTTGAACCATTCGCCAGGTTCCGTCTTTTTTCTTTACTGAGAGGATTGGGGTGTTACATGGCGAACTGGTGGGGACCAATAGCCCGCAAGCAAGGAATTTATTTATTAAAGGCTGTAGTCCCTCCCGAGCCTCTCTTTTGAGAGGATATTGTTTCCAATTAGGAAATCGAGTGGGATCTCGGACGACAATGATGACCGGTTCAGCTCGGTGGGCTCGTCCAGCACCTGGGGGTTGGTTTTGTCTTCCCATAGTTTTTGGTCCCTCTCTATTGAAGGTGTAATGGGTTCTTCAGTAGTAACCAGGAGCTGTAGAGCTCTAGGGGCTGAAAAACTTCCCATCACAAGGGTGGTCCCCAGTTTAGTGAGTATATCTCTTCCCAATAAGGGGGTAGGACACTCAGGGACCACCAGAAACTGGTGGGAAAATATTTGTCCATCCCAGCAACAAAGAAGTGCTCGGGTGAATCTTTTAGTAGTTGCTTTTCGTGTAGCACCCAAAATGGTACAGGTTTTGGAGGAGAAGGCTCCGGAGTAGGAGATCAAGACAGAGTAGGTAGCCCCTGTGTCAATCAAGAAATTCTCAGACCTACCTGCCACATCCAGTTGCACCCTTGGCTCCAGCCCCGTGATGGTTATCTGTGACAGGCGGGCTGGCTGGAGCGGGCCGCTTCAGTCCTCTTGAACCACCGTGAGGGTAGGCTTGGCACTTGACCTTGAGGCTCTTGGGTCCCAGGGGCAGAGTGTCGCCCGATGTCCCAGTTGATGGCATTTGTGGCAAGCTGTTCTAGGAGACTTGTCACGGTTTGGACACTCTTTGGCCCAATACCCCGCCTGTCTACAGATCAGGCATCTGTCTCGTGCCTTGTCCCTCAAGGACTTGGGGTTTGCCATAGGGCTTCTCTGGAGGGCAGCCAGCATCTGGGCATGCCTTGTCTCTTTCTTTCTCTCCTTCTCCTGGGCCTTGGCCTCCTTCTCCTGTTCTGTTATAAAAGGTATTGGTGGCTGTCTGGACCATCTCATCTAAAGAGGCAGCAGGGTCCTGCTGTTGTAGCTGCTGTAACTTAATTCTGATATCTGATGCACATTGGGACAGGAATTTGTCCTTTAAAATCACCCGTCCCTCGTAAGAGTCTAAGTCCAGATTGGTAAACTTTTGAGCGCCTCTTTTAGCCTCTCCAGAAAGGCAATGGGGTTCTCATTGGGCTCCTGAGTTATTGCTGAGACTGGGCACAGTCCCACAAGTAATAGGCTTCTTTATGTTTCCATGGGTGGACTTCCTTAGGGGTGAGTCTTTCTGAAGCTTATCCTACCCAGAACTGTTGCAACCTGAGAGCCAGGCGTCCCTGGGTCAGGGTGCAGATCCCCAGGCAGGCTGAGGCGTGACAGCCTCCTAGAGATCGAATCCCCGGGCAGGTCGAGGTGTGACAGCCTCCTGAGGATTGGGTCCCTGGGCAGGTCGAGGCGTGACGACCTCCTGGGACCCCTGGGACTAGAGGATCCCCAAACAGGTTGAGGCGTGACAACCTCTCGAAGACCGATCCCTAGGCAAGTCAAGGCGTGATGACCTCCTGGGACCCCCGGGACTGGAGTTTGGGCGTCCCCAAGATCTCCAATGTGACCAGTATTGGGTAGGATTAGGGGTTGGATATTATAGAGTATTTCCCTCCCAAGGCCAACTATTTTCTGATTGTCTCTTCAGAAGATTGTAGAGGCAACCTTGTGGGTCTGGATGGGGCTTAGGAAAAGAGCACAAAACAGGAGGGAAGGGGGCAGAGCACAACCTTTGAAAGAATGACATAGCACAAGGGTATAATGTAAACCAATTAAAATCAATTGGGTCCAAGATGACAAGTCAACTTCAAGTGAACCTTAATCCCCAATCTATAAGCCAACAGACACACCCAGAGGTGGCAGGACAGCTCCAAGGCACAAGGTAAAAGAGGGAGGATGGGTGGTTCCCCAATGGCTGGGATTATCCTCTCACTCATTAGCATATGAATTCCATTCCCTCACAAAATCTAGCCAGGCCTAATACCATGGCCGAAGCCCTTGCCCTCGGCAATGGTTCATACCCCGAAGGGTGACTTCTGTCTGGATCCTAACAAATCTACCTCTTATCGCTTTGTCTCTCAATGAATTTTTGCAATGAGACATCAGAGCCTGAGTTTCATTAGTTTTGGCTGGGCTTGAGTCCCGGGAGAGAGCTGAAGAACAAGAGGAAAAAGCAGTGGGAAAAACATGCCAAGGAATCCCCTTCATAGCCCGCCGGAAAATTTGCTAAATATCTGACCGGTGCTCACAGTTTCATTGGTCTGATCTTTGGCACAGAGAAGAGAAAGGACAGAAGAACCCCCACCAGCTTGGGTAACAGCTACTGGGGCTCAGCAGATAGCGCCTTTGGGACATGCTGAGGAGTAGCCTCTCCAGAGTCCCTCAGTTGTGCCCCTGCTGCCCGCCTGTTCGCGGGAGGTTTGAGGAAACAAGAAAGAGAGATTGTAAAGGTCCCTCCAGCCATAGGAGCGAGGACCTCTTACCTTAACTGGAGGTCTTCTGGAATCTGAGACTGGGCCGCGTGAGCTTTGTGCTGAGTTCGGTTTTCGTTGTCCCGGTTTCCAGCACGATGGGCCTTCCCCTGCACTGAGTTTCTTCACCTTCCGCTTCTAGCGCGGGAGCTTCGCTGAGTTGGGCTCCTGCTGTGCTTGGCCTCTTCCATGCAGAGGTTGTTTCAGCCAGGTTATATCCAAGTCACGGCACCATAGATGTCACGCGAGTGTATGTTCCTCGGTTCTTTGTTTCGTCACAACAAAGATTTGGAGCAACGGACATTAAAGCCCTCGGCACATCACAGCTCTCGGGTCTTGGACAAACCATGTTACAGCTCTTAGGCAAATCAGTGTTACAGCTCCATTTTATTTAGAAGATAGCAGGAGAGAGAGAGGGTGAGAGAGAGAGAGAGAGAGAAAGAAAAGAGCGCACGCACGCGGGAGAGAGAGTCCGAGAGAAAACGCTTTGGCTCCTCCTTTTGTATGTTTTTTTCCTCCACCTGGGCCTGCCCTATGCAAATTGGGCTTAGCCAGGAGTGCTGTTTGTTCTGTTTGTTCTGCCTGAAGTCTTCACTCTGGTCCTCGGACCTTCCTTGTCTTTTAGCCACCGCCATTTTGGACTCCTTTTCCCTATTCTGCCTACTTAACACTTTCTTTATAGTCCAACTCTCACATCCATACATGACCACTGGAAAAACCATAGCCTTGACTAGATGGACCTTATTTGCACAGTAATGTCTCTGCTTTTTAATATGCTGTCTAGGTTGGTCATAACTTTCCTTTCAAGGAGTAAGCATCTTTTAATTTCATGGCTGCATTCATCATCTGCATTGATTTTGGAGCCCCCTCCCCCCCCAAAATAAAGTCTGCCACTGTTTCCATTGTTTCCCCATCTATCTGCCATGAAGTGATGGGACCAGATGCCATGTTTTCTGAATGTTGAGCTTTAAGCCAGCTTTTTCACTCTCCTCTTTCACTTTTATCCAGAGGCTCTTTTGTTCTTCTTCACTTTCTGCCATAAGGGTGGTGTCATCTGCATATCTGAGGTTATTGATATTTCTCCCGGCAGTCTTGATTGCAGCTTGTGCTTCATCCAGCCCAGCGTTTCTCATGATGTACTCTGCATATAAGTTAAATAAGCAGGGTGACAATATACAGCCTCGACGTACTCCTTTCCCTATTTAGAACCAGTCTGTTGTTCCATGTCCAGTTCTAACTGTTGCTTCCTGACCTGCATACAGATTTCTCAAGAGGCAGGTCAGGTGGTCTGGTATTCCCATCTCTTGAAGAATTTTCCACAGTTTGTGGTGATCCACACAGTCAAAGGCTTTGGCATAGTCAGTAAAGCAGGAATAGATGTTTTTCTGGAACTCTCTTGCTTTTTCGATAATCCAACGAAGAATTGATGCTTTTGAACTGTGGTGTTGGAGAAGACTCTTGAGAGTCCCTTGGACTGCAAGGAGATCCAACCAGTCCATCCTAAAGGAGATCAGTCCCGGGTGTTCATTGGAAGGACTGATGTTGAAGCTGAAACTCCAATACTTTGGCCACCTGATGTGAAGAGCTGACTCATTTGAAAAGACCCTGATCCTGGGAAAGATTGAGGACAGGAAGAAAAAGGGACGACAGAGGATGAGATGGTTGGATGGCATCACTGACTCAATGGACATGGGTTTGGGTAGACTCCAGGAGTTGTTGATGGACAGGGAGGCCTGGCATGCTGTGGTTCATGGGGTTGCAAAGAGTTGGACATGACTGAGCGACTGAACTGAACTGAACAGATGTTGGCAATTTGATCTCTGGTTCCTCTGCCTTTTCTAAAACCAGCTTGAACATCTGGAAATTCATGGCTTCTGTTTACTTGTACAGAATTGAATCTTGGAGAGAGAGTTTTGGGTGAAGTATAAATGAATAACTGTATTGCTTTGTCAGGCAAAGAGGGATATTGCAGGCTCCTGCTCCCAAAACTGTTTGTTCCAACCTAGGAGGATTTGATGAGGAGTTTTATAGCAATAAAACTATTGGGTTTTATTCAAAGGCAGGGTACTGATAAGAGTCAGGGTGTGTGGAGGACCTGCACTCCTTTGATCAAGTCTCAGATGGTCTCATGAAGGGGGCCCCTCCCTTGATGGATGGACTATGGTTTTTCCAGGAGTCATGTATAGATGTGAGGGTTGGACCATAAAAGAAAGCTGAGTGCTGAAGAATTCATGCTTTTGAACTGTGGTGTTGAAGACTCTTGAGAGTCCTTGGACTGCAAGGAGATCCAACCAAGCAATCCTAAAGGAAATCAGTCCTGCATATTCATTGGAAGGACTGATGCTGAAGCCGAAACTCCCATACTCTGGCTACCTGATGCGAAGAACTGACTCATTGGAAAAGACCTTGATGCTGGGAAAAATTGAAGGCAGGAAGAGAAGGGAACAACATTGGACAAGCTGGTTGGATTACATCATCAACTCAATAGACATGAGTTTGAGCAAGCTCCGGGAGCTGGTGATGACAGGAAAGCCTGTTATGCTGCAGTCCATGGGGTCACAAAAAGTCAGACATGATTGAGTGACTAAACTGACTGAGGTGGTCTGATGAGTTTCTATGGTTCCTTTAACCTGGCCTCAGGTGGTCTGTTGAAGAGCCCTCAGTTCAGTTCAGTTCAGTCACTCAGTCGTGTCCGACTCTTTGCGACCCCATGAATTGCAGCACGCCAGGCCTCCCTGTCCATCACCAACTCCCGGAGTTCACTCAAAGAAGAGCACTAGTTTCTTTAATCTGGAATGAAGAATGCTAACATCTTCCATTGATAGGGTTTTAATTCTGTAAAGAGCTCAAAGATTTGTTATGTATATCCCTTGAAGCAGAACCAAGACTCTGCCCTATGGCTGCACCATTGTTTCCTGGTGCTCCTCCCTTGTTTCTGCATCCCCTCCCTTCCTTGATTAGCAACTGTTTGAAACTGCCCTTTGGAACTCAGAGAAGGTTGTGGAGGCTGAAGCCTCTATCCTATGAACAAGAAACAGGGGACATAGAAAGTCTTCCATGCCAAGAAGCCCCACAGGGTCCTGCTTGGTTTCACTCACCCTTTTGCTTTAATACTCCTCAATTTTGAGAAGAACAGGTGTTGGCCAAGAAAGTGAAAAATCATTGAGTATAGTGATATTAATTATATAAACTCAGCAGAGGAACTTAGTTTTAGGGGGACTCAGTTTTAATCCCCACGTCTATTTCCTCTTTCCCCAAGTCTTTCAGGGAATGGGCCAATGACCTCTCTGGCTACATCCTGCTGAAATGGGGTATAATCCTGCCTCAATTGTGGGGAAATGGATGCTGCTGCCGCTAAGTCACTTCAGTCATGTCCGACTTTGTGCGACCCCATAGACGGCAGCCCACCAGGTTCCCCCATCCTTGGGATTCTCCAGGTAAGAACAATGGAATGGGTTGCCATTTCCTTCTCCAATGTATAAAAGTGAAAAGTGAAAGTGAAGTCGCTCAGTGGTGTCTGACTCTTAGCAACCCCATGGACTATAGCCTACCAGACTCCTCCGTCCATGGGATTTTCCGGGCAAGAGTACTGGAGTGGGGTGCCATTGCCTTCTCTGGGGAAAATGGATACTGAATTAGAAATACTGGAATTCCAAGTTCTGGATCTGAGTCTTGTATGCTTAAGATCACAATCCCTTGGTCTGCCATTTTGGTGCAGCATTAAGAAATAGGAGTGGCAACTGAAACTTTAATAGACAAAATAGATCTCATTCCCTGATGAACTCAGAAGAATAAGCCTGAAATCCAATCTGAAATGGGCACTTCCGGGAGATTTTTAGCCAGTTGTCTAATCTTACCTAAGTAGATTTTAACTTTTATATTTATAGCATTAACATACACATAACAGGAGCTATTGACATCTACATATATATCTCCTCTTTCTGTTAATATCTGATCTAAGGCAATTTGCATGGTCTAAAAAGTCAATAGTTACAAGAGAAGACTTTGAAAACTTAAGGTTGCAGCTACCAGGTTCCAGCAGACACTGCTTTGGAAATGGCTAGTGGCCTCCCAAGTCTGACATAGCTCAGAAAATACAAGTTTTCAAAACTACAGGAATGCATCTGAAATCACTTCCACAATGGTCACCTAGTTTTACCTTAGAGATCTGCACCGTAGTTACTCCTTTTTGACTGTCAAGTGTATTCCACTTCTCAGTGGCCAAGGTAGATATATAATGCATGTCTGAAAGTCCACAAAACAGGCTACTTTGGTTAGTGAAGTTTACGTTAAACCATGTATAAGACACCATGACTTCCCCATATCTCAATACATCAGATTCTTTTTCTCATTCTTTCCCTTTTGATTGTTAAGTTTTTCAATAGAAAATATTGACGATCAAATATCTGTCCTTCAATGCTGAGGTGATTCAGCTGTTTGTTCTGGGTATAGATTATGTCCCTCAGTGTGAGGCCTCCTTTGTATGCACTTAGTTAAGCCATGTTGGAGAAAAACTGATCCATTATCGCGAACATGTTCAGAAGTATGTTAATGAGGAAATGTTGTATAGGCCATACATTTTTTAAATTTTACCCAATTGTCACACAAGCATTGTACATGTGCTTTTAGCAGGAGGCCTCAAGCAAACAGTGATACATCATGAGCAATTTCACTCTGATAATTTTACTAGGTAATTTTCTTTCACTGTGAACATGAGGGTAAAATTGTGGCTAACACAGTACCTTTCATAAATACAGGCTTCACTTAACAGAACTAGAATTTCATATCTATGGGACATAATCTTTTTCTCTAAAATTACCCTTATCTCCACCAAACACAGCCAAATCAAGGCTTTTTTTTTTTTTTTTCAAAAGAAGTCTGGTCCATTGAGCACATAGGCTCCTCCCTATTGACACAGAAGGAATCTCAGACTAAATTTTTAAAAGGCTTCTCAAGGATAGGAAAGCCATACCATAAGCCTGCCATCAGATTCTGCCTTGGTGGATTTCTTTTTTCTAAAAGTCTCCAAAATATTAAGATTCCTGCATATGTCAGGAGATAATCTTTACCACACACCTGATAAGACTGCTTAGGACCCAAGAGTCTCTAATTTCTGGAGGGAATAGGCAGAGAGAAAGGAAAAATATTTCATCTGATGTGAACAGATGACTCATTGGAAAAGCCCCTGATGCTGGGAAAGATTGAGGGCAGAAGGAGAAGAGGGCATCAGAGGATGAGATGGCTGGATGGCATCACCGATGCAATGAACATGAACTTGGGCAAACTCCAGGAGATGGTGAGGGACAGGGAGTCCTGGTGTGCTGCAGTCCATGTCCATGTCCATGTCCATGCAGTCCAGTCTTTGGGGTCACAAAGAGTTGGGCACAACTGTGTGACTGAACAACACTTAATAAGTGTCTTTTCCTTAAACTAGCTTACAATAGCTAAGAATTTCAATTGGTAGACTAAACCACAAAAGTGGTTGCTTTAAGACCAAAAGTCTTCAAGGGAATGAGAATATGGACGTGATTAATTCATGCGGTGGATTTGAAGACCCTGGAGATCTAATGACTATTAGAAGACTGTACCTAGTGGTCCTTGGCTCCAAAGGTAAAAGTGGTGTGGTCGCTTGGAATCAAAGGCCTACTGAAATCAAAACCTCAATGGACAGAATGACTGATGGGCTCAAGAAGAATTCAAGGTATTTCTCACTGGATTAGAAAACTTAAAGGAAAAAAATATATAGGCTCTGAGTTATGAATTTTTATTGCAAGGCATAATGGGAAATTTATAACTGCTACAAAAGAATCTTATTTTTTTGTATCTGCAAGGTAGACATAAGCAAAAATGAGCAACAAAGTCTGGCCCTGTGGGCTATTGAATTCATACTTATTTCTAGTCCTTTATATGAAAATTAGGACATTGAATGCCACCATGAAAACTGGATTGACAATATTTGGGAGGAGCTAGTTGACTGTGATTATTGTAAACCCCCAAATCCCACTGATACCCTGTGTGCAGTAGAAATGTGTCATTTCTACTCTATCTGAAGGTTGTGATGCCTCAGGTAAAGAATGACCTCATCTGAGGTCAGAATGACCTCACCTGAGGTGGTTACATTGCAAGAGGACAGTATTCTCCTCATATCCCATATCCAACATCTCCCATTGCATTTAGGCTGAACTCCAGGTCAATCTAGAGTCAGCTCAAACTCAAAGTCAAATCCAGGAAAAGGGTAAAATTCTAAAAATAACTGCCGACTGTGGAAATTCATCAGCAAAATCCTGGAGAAAATGTATTGAATGCATTATGAAGGTACTAGGAACAAAAGGCAGAAGAAGATTTAGTTCAGGCTGCATCCGTCATGTGGATGTGCTCACCAGAGACTGCATTCTGTGCACTCTACAGCTAACTGTGGTTCTAAATGTTTGCCTGTTTGATTGAGTGAAACTGGACTAAATGGTGATCTGCACTGAATGTAGTGTAAATGCCAGAAATTTCTTGGTACAATACAAAAGAAAAAATCCATGGAGAAAGATGAGAGTGTTGGAATATATTTACCATGTATGACCTGCTCACCCAAACCTTTAGTATATTTTTCAAGATGGCACAGAGGAAACTTCCTTCAATAAGGCATTGAGAAATACACTGTAGTTCCTCGTGACAAAACTTGGAATCAAGCTCAGCTCCCCTTTCTCTCCCATCCCACATTTGACTCATCAGCAAATAATGTTGGCTTTGCCTTCATAATACATCCATAGTACAAACATCTCATCACAACTACTGCTATGTCTCCCCTCGATTACTGCACTAGGCTTCTGATTGGTTTCCCTGTTTCTTCTGTTATTTGTCCCCTTCATGCTGTCCTCCAAACAACAGAGTGATCCTCTGCTGTGTCTTTTTTCCAATAATAACTAATTCTCCAATTCTCTGACACCAACTAGATGTCCTACAATTCTATTCAATTCTGACACTAACTATCCAGAGTTAACACAGACCTGACAAGATAAGGCTTCAGTTCCACAAGACTATTTCCACTTCAGAAACCATCTATAAATGGGGTCCCAGGCCGCCTGCACATCTACCTGGCCAACTACACATTCAAGGGTTTCCATGACCCACCCACCTGCTCAGGTTTGATAACTGGCTAGAATGACTCACAGAACTCAGGGAAGCTGAACCTGGGGTTCCTGGGCATGAAAGTCTTTTCATATCCCCCATTTCTTGTGTGGGGAACAGACTCCAGCTCCATGACTTTCCCTGAGTTCCAAACGGCAGAATCAAATAGTTGCTAATCAGGGGATGGGGGGGTGGATACAGAGACAAGGGAGGAGCAGCCAAGAAATAATTGTGCAGCCGTGGAGTAGGGTCCTGGTTCTGCCTCAAGGGACATACTTAACAATATCTTTGAACTTTTTACAGAACTAAAATCCCCAACAAATGGAAATGTCAGCACTTTTCAATCCAGAAAAACCACCTGAGACCAGATTAGGGACTGTAGGCCCTGCACACACCCTAATCTTACCAGCAATCCCACCCTTGAACCATTGCTATAAAACTCCTCACCAATCCTCCCAAGTGGGGACACAAAGTTTGTGAGGAGCATGAGCCCACTGTGTTGCCCTTTGCCTGGCAAAGCAATAAAGCTATTCTTTTTGACTTCACCCAAAAACTCGAGCAGTTTCATTATAAAGGGTACAAATGGAAGAGACGTGTAGAGTAAGATATAGGGGGAGGCACGAGGTGGAGTGGTATGGAGACTCTGTGCTCTGTCCAGGCACTCCATCTTCTAGACACATCAATGTGATCACCAGCCTGGAAGCTCCCATAGCCAAAATGTGTCAGAGTTTTAATAAAGGTTTCCCTATGAGGGCATGATTGATTAATGGCCATTGGTGAATAAACTCAATCTCCAGCCTCACACTGCTCTCCAGAGGTGGAGGGAATAGGGAACTGAGGCTAGAATTTCTAACCATCTAGTCATGTGGGTGTGAGCAGCTCCTATTCTGAAGGTATGTAGCCACCTCTCCCTCACCCCCACCTTTCCTTGAGTCATCTGTCCTCCTTATTTAAATTGTGACCCTCCCCCAGTACTCCAAATTCCCCTTTGATATTTCTTCTGAAATACATCTTACTAACTTGCATACTGTATGTCCTAATGTGTTTATTTCTTGACTCCCCCACTAGAATGCATTTATTTCTCCTTGCAGTTATCAGTTTTGCCTCATGTGCTTTGATGTTTTTTTGTTAGGCTCATCAGACACATCAAGGATTGTTATATCTTCTTGGAGAATT
Organism: Bos mutus; assembly: GCF_027580195.1. Taxonomy (NCBI): domain Eukaryota; kingdom Metazoa; phylum Chordata; class Mammalia; order Artiodactyla; family Bovidae; genus Bos; species Bos mutus. Next base: position 46,445,323 of record NC_091634.1, read on the forward strand.
TCCCCCTATTATTATATAATATGATATAATATCTATAATACTATAATACAATATTTATACTCAACAGTTTCCACTGTTCTGAAGTCTGCTTTCTCTGTAATTAGTATAACTCCCCCAGCTTTCTTTTGAATGGAGTGTTAGGTATATCTTTCTCTATTCCTTTACTTTTTCTCTTTCTATTTGCTTGTGGTGAAAAATCACAACGTAAAATTTACCATCTGAATTATTCTTAAGTATACAGTTCAGCAGTGTTAAATATATTTACAATGTTGTGCAATAGATCTCCAGAACTTTTTCATTTTGAAAACTGAAACTAAACAGAGCAAGATCCCCTGGGGATCCTCGGCAAGGAAGCCTTCCTGTGTTCCCCTCTAGAGAACAGACTCCAGCCCCCAGGACCTTCAATGAGTTCCAAAGAGCAGATTTAAGTGAAAGTGAACTCGTTTAGTCGTGTCCAACTGTTTTCAACCCCATGGACTGTAGCCTACCAGGCTCCTCCATCCACGGGATTTTCCAGGCAAGAGTACTGGAGTGAGTTGGACAGTTGCTAATCCAGGAAGTCAAAGAAGGTACAGCCAAGAAACAAGAGTAAAGCTTTGAGACTTTGGGTTCTGTTTCCACTTCAAGAGATACACATATCAATGTCTTTAATCTTGTATACAATGAAAACCCAACAAATGGATGATGTCAGCATTTTCCATACTAGAGAAGACCACCTGGTGGAATTCCTGGTGGTCCAGTGGTTTAGACTTTGTGCTTTCCTTGCTAAGGACCAGGGTTCAATCCCTGGTTGGGTAACTAGCATTACACATGAAGCCAAAGAACAGTTTTTTTTAAAAGACCACCTGCACACACCTTAATCTTACCAGCAACCCTCCTTCCTTTAGCCATTGCTATAAAACTCCTCATTAAATCCTCCCACAGTTGGGATACATAGTTTTGAGAGACAGAAGGCCATTGTGTCCCCCTTTGCCTGGCAAAGCAATAAAGTTGTTTTTTCTATTTTACCCAAAACTCTGTCTTCAAGATTCAATTCTGCACTAGTGCACAGAGGCTGAGTTTTCAGCATTAAAACTCCTTACCCCCTAAAACAGCAATTTCCCAGTCCTGGTGAAACAAGAGAAAAAGGAACAGAGCACAACCTTTAAGAAAATGACATAGACCCTGAGGATTAGACATAACTGGTTAGAATCAAGAAGGCAATGGCACCCCACTCCAGTACTCTTGCTTGGAAAATCCCATGGACGGAGGAGCCTGGAAGGCTGCAGTCCATGGGGTCGCTAGGAGTCGGACACGACTGAGCGACTTCACTTTTACTTTCATGCATTGGAGAAGGAAACGGCAACCCACTCCAGTGTTCTTGCCTGGAGAATCCCAGGGATGGGGGAGCCTGGTGGGCTGCCATCTATGGGGTCGCACAGAGTCGGACATGACTGAAGCGACTTAGCAGCAGTAGCAGCAGGCCAAAGATGGCAGAATAATTAACTTCCAGCAGTCCTTGAGCCTCATCACATGATCATTGTAATGCATTAGCATGCTAAATGACACACCCACAGATACCATGATTGTTCCGAAGTGAAAGTTACTCAGTCCTATCCGACCCTTTGCAACCCATGGACTGTATGAAAGAAAGTGAAAATAAAAGTAGAGTTGCTCAGTTGTGTCTGACTCTTTGCGACCCCGTGGACTGTAGCCCACCAAGCTCCTCAGTCCATGGGATTCTCCAGGCAAGAGTACTGGAGTGGGTTGCCATTTCCTTCTCCAGGGGATCTTCCCGACCCAGGAATCGAACCCAGGTCTCCTGCATTGCAGGCAGATTCTTTACCATCTGAGCCACAAGTGATAGTTCCAAGGCCAACCATAAAAGGCCAAAATTGGATGGTGGCCCAATTCCTGGAAATCTCTGCCCCTTCTCCAAAATAGTTGTTATAATCCTTAAACTCACTAGCCTATGAAATTTCCCAGCCCATAAAAATTAACTAGCCCATATTTTGGATACTCTCGTCTTCTGAGATGGCCCATACTCTCTCTGTGAAATGTCTCTCTCAATTTATCTGCTTCTTACGTATCAGTTTATCTCTCACTAAATTCTTTCTGTGATGAGACACAAAGAACCTGAGCTTTAGTAATTCCTGAGACCAGGTTTGTGATTTCAGTGACAGGATAGTGGGTTTGATTCCCGCCTGTGGGTTCAAGTCCCGTCTGAAGTGTGCATTTTCATTGATAACTATCATTCTGCTTTCTGTTTCTATGAGTTTGACTTTTTTAAATACCTTATGTAAGTGGAATCATAAAGCATTTGTCTTTTTGTGACTAGTTTATTTCAATTAGCATTATGTCCTCAGGGTTCATCTAGATTGTAGCATGTGACAAGAATTTCCTTTTTAATATCCCATTGTGTATTCCTGAATAATATGTGGTCCACTGGAGAAGGGAATGGCAAACCACTTCAGTATTCTTGCCTTGAGAACCCCATGAACAGTATGAAAAGGCAAAATGATAGGATACTGAAAGAGAAACTCCCCAGGTCAGTAGGTGCCCAATATGCTACTGGAGATCAGTGGAGAAATAACTCCAGAAAGAATGAAGGGATGGAGCCAAAGCAAAAACAATACCCAGCTGTGGATGTGACTGGTGATAGAAGCAAGGTCTGATGCTGTAAAGAGCAATATTGCATAGGAACCTGGAATGTCAGGTCCATGAATCAAGGCAAATTGGAAGTGGTCAAACAAGAGATGGCAAGAGTGAATGTCGACATTCTAGGAATCAGCGAACTGAAATGGACTGGAATGGGTGAATTTAACTCAGATGACCATTATATCTACTACTGTGGGCAGGACTCCCTCAGAAGAAATGGAGTAGCCATCATGGTCAACAAAAGAGTCCAAAATGCAGTACTTGGATACAATCTCAAAAACGACAGAATGATCTCTGTTCGTTTCCAAGGCAAACCATTCAATACCACAGTAATCCAAGTCTATGCCCCAACCAGTAACGCTGAAGAAGCTGAAGTTGAATGGTTCTATGAAGACCTACAAGACCTTTTAGAACTAACACCCAAAAAAGTTGTCCTTTTCATTATAGGGGACTGGAATGCAAAAGTAGGAAGTCAAGAAACACCTGGAGTAACAGGCAAATTTGGCCTTGGAATACGGAATGAAGCAGGGCAAAGACTAACAGAGTTTTGCCAAGAAAATGCACTGGTCATAACAAACAGCCTCTTCCAACAACACAAGAGAAGACTCTATACATGGACATCACCAGATGGTCAACACCGAAATCAGATTGATTATATTCTTTGCAGCCAAAGATGGAGAAGCTCTATACAGTCAGCAAAAACGAGACCAGAAGCGGACTGTGGCTCAGACCATGAACTCCTTATTGCCAAATTCAGACTTAAATTGAAGAAAGTAGGGAAAACCACTAGACCATTCAGGTATGACCTAAATCAAATCCCTTATGATTATACAGTGGAAATGAGAAATAGATTTAAGGGCCTAGATCTGATAGATAGAGTGCCTGATGAACTATGGAATGAGGTTTGTGACATTGTACAGGAGACAGGGATCAAGACCATCCCCATGGAAAAGAAATGCAAAAAAGCAAAATGGCTGTCTGGAGAGGCCTTATAAATAGCTGTGAAAAGAAGAGAAGTGAAAAGCAAAGGAGAAAAGGAAAGATATAAACATCTGAATGCAGAGTTTCAAAGAATAGAAAGAAGAGATAAGAAAGCCTTCTTCGGCGATCAATGCAAAGAAATAGAGGAAAACAACAGAATGGGAAAGACTAGAGATCTCTTCAAGAAAATCAGAGATACCAAAGGAACATTTCATGCAAAGATGAGCTCGATAAAGGACAGAAATGGTATAGACCTAGCAGAAGCAGACAATATTAAGAAGAGATGGCAAGAATACACAGAAGAACTGTACAAAAAAGATCTTCACGACCCAGATAATTACGACGGTGTGATCACTGACCTAGAGCCAGACATCCTGGAATGGGAAGTCAAGTGGGCCTTAGAAAGCATCACTACGAACAAAGCTAGTGGAGGTGATGGAATTCCAGTTGAGCTATTTCAAATCCTAAAAGATGATGCTGTGAAAGTGCTGCACTCAATATGCCAGCAAATTTGGAAAACTGAGCAGTGGCCACAGGACTGGAAAAGGTCAGTTATCATTCCAATCCCAAAGAAAGGCAATACCAAAGAATGCTCAAACTACCACACAATTGCACTCATCTCACACGCTAGTAAAGTAATGCTCAAAATTCTCCAAGCCAGGCTTCAGCAATATGTGAACCGTGAACTTCCTGATGTTCAAGCTGGTTTTAGAAAAGGCAGAGAAACCAGAGATCAAATTGCCAACATCTGCTGGATCATGGAAAAAGCAAGAGAGTTCCAGAAAAACATCTATATCTGCTTTATTGACTATGCCAAAGCCTTTGACTGTGTGGATCACAATAAACTGTGGAAAATTCTGAAAGAGATGGGAATACCAGACCACCTGATCTGCCTCTTAAGAAATTTGTATGCAGGTCAGGAAGCAACAGTTAGAACTGGACATGGAACAACAGACTGGTTCCAAATAGGAAAAGGAGTTCATCAAGGCTGTATATTGTCACCCTGTTTATTTAACTTATATGCAGAGTACATCATGAGAAACACTGGACTGGAAGAAACACAAACTGGAATCAAGATTGCCGGGAGAAATATCAATAACCTCAGATATGCAGATGACACCACCCTTATGGCAGAAAGTGAAGAGGAACTCAAAAGCCTCTTGATGAAAGTGAAAGTGGAGAGTGAAAAAGTTGGCTTAAAGCTCAACATTCAGAAAACGAAGATCATGGCATCCGGTCCCACCACTTCATGGGAAATAGATGGGGAAACAGTGGAAACAGTGTCAGAGTTTATTTTTCTGGGCTCCAAAGTCACTACAGATCGTGACTGCAGCCATGAAATTAAAAGACACTTACTCCTTGGAAGGAAAGTTATGACCAACCTAGATAGCATATTCAAAAGCAGAGACATTACGTTGCCAACAAAGGTCTGTCTAGTCAAGGCTATGGTTTTTCTTGTGGTCATGTATGGATGTGAGAGTTGGACTGTGAAGAAGGCTGAGCACCGAAGAATTGATGCTTTTGAAGTGTGGTGTTGGAGAAGACTCTTGAGAGTCCCTTGGACTGCAAGGAGATCCAACCAGTCCATTCTGAAGGAGATCAGCCCTGGGATTTCTTTGGAAGGACTGATGCTAAAGCTGAAGCTCCAGTACTTTGGCCACCTCATGGGAAGAGTCAACTCATTGGAAAAGACTCTGATGCTGGGAGGGATTGGGGGCAGGAGGAGAAGGGGACGACAGAGGATGAGATGGCTGGATGGCATCGCTGACTCGATGGACGTGAGTCTCAGTGAACTCCGGGAGTTGGTAATGGACAGGGAGGCCTGGCGTGCTGTGATTCATGGGGTCTCAAAGAGTCGGACACGACTGAGGGACTCGTCTGATCTGTGTGTTTATGCCACATTTTGTTTATCTGTTGATTACTTCTGAGTATTTCATTATTTTCAGACTATCATAAATAGAACTGATTTCTTAATTTCCTTTTCTGATTGTTCATTATTAGTGTATAGAAATACAACTGATTTTTATGCTGATTTTGTATTCTGCAACTTTGCTGAATTTATTAGTTCTTACAGTTTTTTTGTGGCATCTTTAGAATTTTCTACGTCGAAGATCATTGTCATCTGTGAACAGAGATAATTTTACTTTTTTTGTTTCCAAATTGGATGACTTTTTCTTTTTCTTGACTAATTGCTCTGACCAGGACTCCAGTACTATGTTGAATGCAAGTGGTAAGGGTGAACACCATTGTCTTATTCCTGATCTTAAAGGAAAACGTTCAGTCTTTCACTACTGAATATAATGCTAGCTGTTTTATACAAAGTACATTCCTTAATTTTTTTTCTATTTGTGTTTTTATATTTAAAATAACTTTTTTGTAGACTACATATAGTTGAGTAGTGGTTTTTTATCCATTCTGATAGTCTCTCTTGCTTAATTGGCTTATTTAGACTATTCACATTTAAAGTGATTATTGAAATAGTTTGATTAATGTCTACAATATGTATAACTTTTCTACTTGTTACACTTACTTTTTGTTTCTTTTTTGTCTTCCACTTTTTCTGCCTTTTGTGGTTGTAATTGACCATTTTATGTAATTTTATCTCCTCTACTGACCTGAAAAATATTCTCTCCGGAGATGGAATTCCAGATAGAATTTTCTTTTCTTTCAGCACTTGAAAAATATTGTGCCACTTCTTTCTGACCTGCATTATTTCTTTTAGAAATCTTCTGTCATTCTAATTTTTCTTTTTGAATAAGGTGTCATTTTTTTCCTCTGATTTTTAAGAGTTTTTGTCTTTAATTTTCAGAAGTTTAATTCTGGTGTGTCTTAACATGGATTTTGTTGGGTTTATTCTTTAGGGGGTTTGTTTAACTTCTTTAGTCTGTGAACTTATATGTCTTGCCAAATTTGGGAAATTTTTAGTTATTATTTCTTCAGTTCCTTTTTGAACCATACTCTTTTTCTCCCTGCTTTGGAAACTCTGATGACACAAATGTTAAATCTTTTTTTATAGTCTCACAGATCCCTGAGTCTCTGTGCAATTATATTTGCTTTATTTTCTTTCAATCAATTGTTAGATTCAGCATTTTCTATTGTTTTCACATATTCTCTGTTCTTTCATAGTGCCATTGATACCTTACACAGATTTTTGCATTTTTTAGTTCTAAAATGTGCACTTAGCTATCTTTTTATTTCCTATTTCTTTGCTGATAGCTTCTTTTTTCTTATTAAATAATTTATAATAAATTCATAATTGCTCTTTGAAGCATTTTTTCTGGTTGCTTTAAAGTATTTCTCAGGTAATTCTAAAATTTCTATCTTTTTGGTGTTGACTTATGTTAACTGTATTTTCATTCAGTGTGAGCTTTTTCTGATTCTTCTTGGTATGATGAGTAATGTCTAATTTAAAATTATACACGATATTATTTTAAAGATTTTTTTAGTTGGATTTTATGACACTGCTCTGGCAGGAGGAGTAGGGACAGTGCATTTTTATAACCAGATAGGAAGAGAAGTCTAGATTTCCCTCTCAGTCTCTACTGATATCTGTGCATTGAGGGCTCTTCATTACTGCTGAGTCAGGATGAGAGTTTCCGTTTTCCATGCAGTCTGCTTTGGCACTGCAGTAGGGATGGCTTCTTTATCACTAGGCTATAGTGAAAGTCCTGACTTTCCACTATTCCTGCCTTGACACCTCCCAATGAGAAGAGAAGGGGAGCCTTTAACTGAGTGGCATGCAAGACCATGCTTCCCACATGGTCTTCAGTGATACCACAAGGATTAGGACTTATTATCTGGTAGCAGTTATAGGTCCCACATCCCTACTTGGCTTTCCCTGACACCTCGTCTTTGCAGGTAATGTTGGAATACCTCTTTACAGCTTCATGGTGGTGGAAGGCTAGGTTCCCCACTAGGCGCCCAAAGCCTTTGATCACATGGGTGCGGAAAGGGTCATAATTTTTTCCATGGCTTTGGCTGGAGTAGAGCAGTTACTGCCTGAATTCCTCCTGTCTTGCTTGGCTGCTCTTGTCTGGGACATTTGTTGGGGCTTTTTTTGGTATGCACCTATTATTATTTACAGGTTGCCAGATTCTTCACCCCTAAGTTTGGGATATACGAGGCCAAAGGAAAACTCAGAAAACTCATCATCATGTTTTTCTTTAGGTCCAAAGTTCCCTAACCAGTTTGTCTTCTTCACTTCATGTTTCTGAGTCTTCTTGTTTTTTGTTTTATATATATTGTTCAGGGGATTAGTTGTACTTTGAAAGGAGAATATAGGTAAGTATATCTACTTGATCTTCCCAGAAGTGGAAGAACCAGTTTGGCCCATTTTTAAACTTTGGTTTTCTCTTAATAATGAGTTGTGAGAGTTCTTTATATTTTCTGAATGTGTCCTTTTTTCATACTTTTTGGTTGCAATTTTTTTCTTTCATTCTCCAGTTTACCTTCTAGTTTTCTTAAGGGTATCTTTTGAAGAGTAAATGGTTTTAATTGTGATGAAATTCAATATATAGATTTTAGAGTGTTTTTTGTGACATATTTAAAAACATTTTCCAAGGTAACTAAGATTTCATTTTAGATTTTCTTCCAGAAGTTTTATCATTGTAGGTTTTACATTTTAGTCTATAATCTGTTTGGGGTTATGATCCATTTTAATATATTTGATATATTGTGGATATCCAATTCTTCCAGCACCTTTTGTGAGAAATTAAATGGTCATAGATATGTGGGTCTATCCAGACTCTGTTCTGTTTCACTACTGTTTGTATCTGTTTTTAGGTCAGTACCATACCATTTTGAGTCCTAAAGCTTTATAATAAGTCTGGAAGTCAAATAAAGAAGTCTTTTCTCTTTGTTTTCTTCTTCAAAATAGTTTTAGTTATTTTAGGTCCTTTGCATTTTGAGATAAGCTGTTTTTACTCCTAAAAATGCTTTCATTCTAGTAAGATATATGTAACACAAAATTTGCCATTTAACTATTTTAAGTGTATAATTCAATGTCACTGATTACATTATAATGTTGTATAGCCATCCTCACTAATCTATTAAATAAGTTTATTTCCACAAATAATGCATGCCTGTGAGTTTTGATTGTGATTACACTGAATCTATAGAACAATTTGGGAAGAACTGATGTCCTAATAATATTGAGTCTTTCAGTGCATGAGGTATATAATTCTATTTATTTCTGTCAGCAATGTTTTATAGTTTTTAGTACAGAGGTTTTGTATACCCTTAGCCAATTTTGCCCTTAAATTTTTTTAATATATTTTGATATTGTAAATGGTATCATTTTGAAATTTAATTTTGATTGTTTATTATAAATATATGAAAATACAGATTTTTCCATAGTGATCTTGTGCCCTGCAACTTTGCTAAATTCATTTATTTGCTGTAATAGTTTTTTGGTAGATTCCTTGGGATAACCTACATAGATGATCATGCCATTTGCCAATAGCAACGGTTTACTTCTTTTTCAATGTGGATTCCTTTTATTTCTTTTTTCTTGCCTTCTTATGCTGGCTAAGACCTCCAACAAAGTGTTTGATAGAAATGATGAGAGAGAACATCCTGTTTAATTTCTTATTTGGGGAAGAAAGAATTCAGTCTATTACTATTAAGCATGATATTAATTATATGAGGTGTTTCTATAGCTGTCCTTTATCATATTGAGAAATTTCTGCTGTTACTGTTTTTCTCAGAGGTTTTTGAAACCATAACTAAATGATGGATTCTGTCAAATGATTTTTATACATTTCTCAAAATTATTGTATTTTTTCTTACTTTGTTAATAAATCATACATTTTTTATTTTCAAATGTTTGCATTTCTGGCATAAGAATGTATTGATTTTGAAAATGATATAGAAACCATCTTTGCAGGAAGGAGATTAGATGGGAAAAGCTACCTTTCAAATGAAATTGTCTTTTTTCATTTAGGGTAATGCTATCCAAGAGCAACAGAAGAGAACCAGCAGCACTTAAACAACTACTGTGTAATTGAGCATCATTTCTGTAATAGGCAGCAGAGTCCAGGTAGTGATTAGAAATATGTGAAATAATGTTAGATGGAAGTCAATTGATCATTGGAGTCTCTAGGACCAAAACAGATGAACAGCTCTAAGGCCCTACTTGCTCTGTAAGATTAATCATGCTATGCTTATTGCAAAAAAAAAAAAAAATTACTTGAGTCACCATGGAAAGAATCACTCAACTCCTGGACCTGAATCAATTCATAGACCCAGAGCCTCTGGAATAAAGGGGAAACTAGGAAACACTGAGTATGAATACTGAAGTAACACAAATGTATGCTGGAAATCTCCTTCCTTGCCATGGCCAGTGGGACTAGAGGCCAGTGTAACTGATCTTTAAGGAAATGAAAATAGCAGGACCATTCAGAAATTACTGGGTTGGTCTGCAGTCTATGAGGTCGCACAGAGTTGGACACAACTGAAGTGACTTAGCAGCAGCTGCAGTTCAGTTAAGTCGCTCAGTCACGTCCGATTCTTTGCGACCCCATGAATCACAGCATGCCAGGCCTCCCTGTCCATCACCAACTCCCGGAGTTCACTCAGACTCACGTCCATTGAGTCGGTGATGCCATCCAGCCATCTCATCCTCTGTCGTCCCCTTCTCCTCCTGCCCCCAATCCCTCCCAGCATCAGAGTCTTTTCCAATGAGTCAACTCTTCGCATGGGGTGGCCAAAGTACTGGAGTTTCAGCTTCAGCATCATTCCTTCCAAAGAAACCCCAGGGCTGATCTCCTTCAGAATGGACTGGTTGGATCTCCTTGCAGTCCAAGGGACTCTCAAGAGTCTTCTCCAACACCACAGTTCAAAAGCATCAATTCTTGGCGCTCAGCTTTCTTCACAGTCCAACTCTCACATCCATACATGACCACAGGAAAAACCATAGCCTTGACTAGACAGACCTTTGTTGGCAAAGTAATGTCTCTGCTTTTGAATATGCTACCTAGGTTGGTCATAACTTTCCTTCCAAGGAGTAAGCGTCTTTTACTTTCATGGCTGCAATCACCATCTGCATGATTTTGGAGCCCCCAAAATAAAGTCTGACACTGTTTCCACTGTTTCCCCATCTGTTTGCCATGAAGTGATGGGACCGGATGCCATGATTTTCGTTTTCTGAATGTTGAGCTTTAAGCTTATAAAGCTTAAAGCTTTTAAAGCTATTAAAGCTTTAAGCTTTAAGCTCCTCTCCTCTTTCACTTTCATCAAGAGGCTTTTTAGTTCCTCTTCACTTTTTGCCATAAGGGTGGTGTCATTTGCATATCTGAGTTTATTAATATTTCTCCCGGCAATCTTGATTCCAGCTTGTGCTTCTTCCAGCCCAAGAAAGTACTAAATCTTGCAGACCCAGAATATACTATGGTCCACTGATCAGAGTGCAGACTTATATCATTTTTCCCCATCTCTCTACATTTGGATTTTGTTAATTCAGAAGTGAAAGGCACTCAGTCATGTCCAACTCTTTGCAACCCCATGGACTGTAGCCCACCAGGCTCCTCTCTCCAAGAAATTCTCCAGGCCAGGATACTGGAGTGGGTAGCCATTCCCTTCTCCAGGGGATCTTCCCAACCCAGGGATCGATCCCAGGTCTCCCGCATTGCAAGTGTATTCTTTACTGTCTGAGCAATCAGGGGAGCCCAATTTAGATGTTTTAGAACCTGGCAGTTGCAATGATGTTTACATTGAAATAAAAGTTGAAAATTACACTATTAGTTTGAATTCTTCACATCACTGGATACATCGCTCAAAAGCAGTTGTGTTAGTTAGGGTGATTGATCCTAATTGGCAAAAGGAAATAAAAGGGCTGCTACACAACAGGAATAATATGGAATATTTCTAAAACCAAGGGATCTTGAAGGAATCCTCTGATCAATACTCCACTGCTGCTGCTGCTGCTGCTGCTGCTAAGTCGCTTCAGTCGTGTCCGACTCTGTGCGACCCCATATATGGCAGTACCAAGCTCCTCCGTGCCTGGGATTCTCCAGGCAAGAATACTGGAGTGGGATGCCATTTCCTTCTCCACTACAGGAACGTAAATCCAGGCACACAAAGAAATTCTATGATCCTTCCTCCTTCCTCCCCAGCAGCCCCCAGTGGGTGTGTGCATGGCCTAAGCCTAACTAATCAAAATCTCTCCCCTTCTCTCTTTCTCTTTTTCTCCATCCCTGTCATCTTTTACTGGAAAGATACTTGGATGAAAGAAAGAAACTGTTGGCACTCAGTCATTCCAACTGTGCTACCCTGCAGAAGGAACCACTAGCTGCTCACTAATATCCATGTGACCAACTTCCACAGTAATGAAGTTGAATATGGAAAGTACAACCCAGCTAGGAACCATATTTCACAGGCTCCATGGTGGCAAGTGATGAAGTTCTCATAAACAGAATGAGCAGAAGGATTCATGCCTCACATATTAAGAAAAAAATCCTCAACCTTGAACTCTTCTTTTTCCCTTTCTGATGACTGGAATGGCAGTGAGCAGAGGGACCTTAGAGGCCATCTGTTTAAAACAGAAGCGTTATCATGAACCTGAATCCTTGAATACATGCATAGAGCAAAGTTTCACCAACATCAGATCACACATCTTGGACTGTTAGGTGAAAAAAGAAATAAATTTATTTTTTATTATAGCCACTAAATTGGAAGGTCTCTGTTACAATCTTGATACATGGTTTGTAGTTGTTGAGTCACTAAGTCACATCCCATTCTTTGTGACCCCATGGACCATAGCCTGCCAGACTTCTCTGTCCATGGGATTATCCAGGGAAGTACACTGGAGTGGGTTGCCATGTCCTTCTCCAGGGGATCTTCCCAACCCAAGGATCGAACCCTTGTCTCCTGCTTTGCAGGATGATTCTTTACCACTGAGCCACCTGGGAAATTCTGATATATACTCTAATGGTCAATTAATTTGCTTTGATCTCAATCTGATGTTCAGTTCAGTCTTTCTATCAATTCAGTGATCTCAATAACTAATGTAATAATTACAATCTTAAATACCTTTGGGGGGGAAAATACTGTAATCTGACTCTAGCCATTGCATTAGCTGGAAAAAAAAATTAGATAATAGTCCACTGAAAGCAACACTCTATTGAAGAGGACTCAAGTTATGGCAGAGACTCCTGGTTGCTGCCAGTATCTGCTCTTCTATTCTCCCACAATAATAGTTCAACTGCTTTTAGCGGATCACACGCTATCCAGCTTCCCTTGAAACTAGAAATGGCAATATGACTAAGTTCTAGCCAAGGGGATGTAAACATGTGCAGTGATGTGTGGAGCCCTCAGATCACATTCTTAAAAAGTGAAGATGCCCTCCCCTTACTCTGTCTGGAGTACAAATATGGTGTGTGGCATCCTACACTAGAATATCAGAAGATGAGGGCAACACAGGAGAGACAGGAGAAAAATAACATAAAAACAACCTGGGTTTCTGATGCCATGGACTCCTCTGAGAGAAATAAAAGCTTCTATCTAACATAAAACACTATTTTTTGGAGGGGAGAATCTCATTAGGCCAGCCAAAGCATTGTCCTAACTGGTGCATAAATCATGTTCTGAAAGTACAACTGAGACATTGAAAGAGAAACTAAAACACGTGGATTGAAAGTCAGGAGAAGGGCTCTGGCCTCAGTGGGGTTAGTAACTTGCTAGGTGACTTGAGCAAGTCAGACCTCTTTTTGGAGTTTCAGCTTCTCCATCTAAACACACTACTAAGATTAACAGCTGATGAATAAGTTGAGAACTGTGCTGTGTTTAGTCACTCAGTCGTGTCCAACTCCTCACGGACTGTAGCCCACCCCATAGGCTGTAGCCCACGAGGCTCTTCTGTCAGTGGGGATTCTCCAGGCAAGAATACTGGAGTGGGTTGCCATACCCTCCTCCAGGGGATCTTCCTAACTGAGGGACTGAACCCAGGTTTCCCACATTGCAGGCAGATTCTTTACCATCTGAACCACCAGGGAAGCCTAAGAATACTGGAGTGGGTAGCCTATCCATTCTCCAGGGGATCTTCCTGACCCAGGAATAGAACCAGGGTCTCCTGCATTGCAGGTGGATTCTTTACCAGCTGAGCTATCAGGAAGCCCAAGTGGAGAACATGCCTTGCCAAACACAACAAAGAAGAACAGGCAAAATCAAGTCCTGCCATAGGTAAACAAATCCTTGAAAAACATAAAAAGCAAAAAATAAGCCACGTATATTATAGGGACAGGTCTACACCCTTTCTTCTTCTTCTTCTTCTTTTTTTTCTTTTTTTCTTGGTGCTATTCTCTTAGACATTTGTGTTTTTAAATAAATCTTACAGATTCAGTGCCAAAATCCCATCTGCCTCCTCCTGCTGAGAAGTCATAATGCCATGTTTATGACACCAAGCTCTGTTTCCATGGGGATGATGTGTCAGTGTAATTCCAGCATTATGACTTCTGGGTATGTTTGAGAAGATGGGTGAAGGCAATGAAAAATCCTCGAACATACACATTTGTTGTTATTCTGATAACTTGCAGTCACAGGAATGATGATCCTGAAAATAGAGAGGAGGAACCAGACAGACATCCACTAAGGATGACATCACTTTTCTGACTGTTGAAAAGACCACTTAACCCCCTCAGCCCTTCTTCCTTGAAGTTTTTGGTCTGCTTCATTTTCAATTTTTTGCATGTAATAATTTATAATTATTTATAATGTAAGTATATAATGTAATAATTTGTATGAGGCAACTGTAAGGCTTTTATGTGCTTCATCTCATTGCCTAAATCTTTCATCTGGGTGGGGATAGCATTAAGCTCATCCTGAATAATGGCTTCTATTATTTAAATCCATTATTTAAATTCAGTTTTGCCAAGAAGTTGTCACTCCTACTCCATCTGCAAATATGGAAACTTAAATGTAGAGGTTCCTCCTGAAATTTTCCATAGAAAAATGTCATCCATTTAAATGCACACTTTGAGCACTGCAAATTCCTTGAGCAAACAGCTTTAAGCAACCTATCTTTTTTTAAATATCAAAACTAGTTATTTTAAATTTTGATTGTAAAAGTAATTCATTTACTGTAAAAAACCAAACACTGAAAAATCTAAAGTAAAAAGCAGTGTCTACTCAAAATTGATATGTTCCACACAAAGTTTTATCTCCATATTTTTATAGATTTTTAAATATAAAGAAATATCAGCATTTATGAAATAACAGCTATAAAAATTGAATCATACAGTACTGTAGCAGACTGCATTTTCCCAAGAGAATCACAGCAATATCCCCACCCTGTATGCACTTCTGCAAGTGTCCTTGCCCCTTCAATCCATTCTTTCATGAAAAAAGGTTATTTCTCCACCCCTGGAATCTGAGCAAGCTTTTGAATGACTTCAATCAAGAGAATATGACTGCCTTAAGGTTATACTAGTTCTGTGCATAGCCCTTATATAGCCTGGCAGCTCCCACTTGCTATTTCTTGGAAGCTGGCCACCAGGCAAGTAGTAGGACTTTCCTGATATCATCACACTCGTAAGGAAGCCCAAGAAGGCTGGAAGATGAGATTCTATGTTGAGAAGTGAAGAAACCAAAGTTCACCAAGGCACCAGACTTGCAAATGAATAAGCCATCTCGGATGTAGATCCTTCCATCCCAGCTGGGTGTGTCATCCCTGGGGGTGTCAAGGACAAACCAGCCAGCTGAGTCTTTTTTGATTCCTGATCTACAAAATCAGAAGCACAGTGGAATTTTGCTTTTTAAAATGATTACCCAGAAATTTTTTTAATGAATTGGGAAAATATTAATCATGGAATACTAAGTGAAAAAAAGTTAAGTACAAAACTATAAGTACAGAATGTTAGCCAGCCTTTGCTTGTCTCAGCTACACTGCAACAGTCACTTAAATGGGCTCCCTCAACCAGGCATGATCCCTTTCAGTCCATTTTCTATATAGCAGCCAGACAGGACTGCCTGAATTAAAATGGTTAAACTCCAAAGTTCTGGAGCTGGTTGTAACATAGCAACAGGTGACCAAAGCATATTCTTCAAATATTTTTTGTTAAAATAAGTTAAATCCACATCATCTCTTTTAGTGGTTCTCATATTGAGACAAGCGGGAACCTGGGACCCTTTGCTGAGGTACTGCAGGGCTTGCACCTGGACTCACTTCTCAAGCAACAAAATACAAAGAAACTGAACAGGACTAAAAATAACTGCACACTTGTTCAGTTAGGGCAAATTCTGGACAAAAGATACAAAGAGACCAAAAAACCCAACTGCCACTTCTGAAGAATCTGGAGCAAAACGAGGGTGCTGAACATGCCCCCTGCACACAGCACCACCTAAGAGGCGGGCAAACCACCTAAACTGTGTCTCTGACCTGACCCCGGACATACCTCTCCCCTCTCCCCATATAAAGAATCATCTTGCCCGCTGTCCTCAGGGAACAAGCAAGCGAGAGAACCCATGGTTTGTTCTTGTTCCCCTCTGCTACAGCAGGGGCATCAATAAAGCCTTGCCTGAATTTCTTGTCTGGCCTCAAGTCAGTTTCTATTGATTGGAGAAAGCCAAGACCCCTGGTCAGTATCAATATTACATGCATTTATCATACTTTAACTCATCCCTAATAGATGTACTTTTAGATTGTTTTTCCTTCTGTTACCATACATTATGCTGCAGTGAATATTTACATATGTACTTATCATTATTTTCAAGGGTGAATGTTTGTAAGTCATATTACTGATCCAAAAGGTAACTCAAAATTCCATTTTGATAGCGTCAGCCTTATTGTATTTCAGAAATGTATTGTTATTCTCAAATAAGGGTTATATGAGAATTTCTCCATTTTTCACACTTTCATTATCTTTGGCCTTATCAACCTTTATAATCTAGCCAATCTGCTAAAACACACATAATTTCAATTTCATTAACCGTTGCTTATATTTTGTAAATTGCTTGTTCATAAAGTATAAATCATTTCAAAGTCATTTTAAAGCTGAGTTTCTTTATATAATCTTATATATAGAAGATGGAGAAGGAAATGGCAACCCACTCCAGTGTTCTTGCCTGGAGAATCCCAGGGATGGAGGAGCCTGGTGGGCTGCCGTCTATGGGGTCGCAGAGTCGGACACAACTGAAGCGACTTAGCAGCAGCATATATAGAAGCAGTCATGTAAGACTCTTTGCAACCCCTTGGACTGTAGCCAGTGAGGCTCCTCTGTCCATGTGGATTCTCCAGGCAAGAATACTAGAGTGGGTTGCCATTCCCTTCTCCAGGGGATCTTCCCAACCCAGGGATCAAACACAGGTCTTCCACATTGCAGGCTGATTCTTTACCTATTCCTTTTCACCAGTATTTCCATTACTTCTCCCCTTTTAGAGGAGCACAGGCGGAGGAACAGATTTCCCAAATTAAGTGAACTTGTATATAACTATGTGCCTTGAATTGGACAAAAAAAGGGACAAGGACATGCATCAAGTCCAGGAGAAAACCTTTAAATGCTGTTGCACAATTCTCCATTAACTTCCTTCCACTACTGCATCAGTCATGAAAACACAGGTTGATAGGAAGAGTCCATGATCTAAATGGCTTGAATCTCTAAGGAGTGTTCAAGACCCTCAGAGTTTGTGTGAGCAAGAAATAAATGTTTTCTATATTGATGCACTGAATTAAACTGTTACTACTGAAGAATAGCCTAACTTATCTAACACAATACACATCTAATTATATACATGCTGTCCAAATGCAGGGTTTGTTGCTTGGCTCCACCCATACCTACATATGTACCAATGCACACAACAAGGGTTACATTGGAAGAAGAATTTAAAAATCTGGTATGAATTCTTCTGTATTTTTCCTTTATGCTCACAATACTATAGCAAATATACACATACACAAACACATGTAAGAATGTATGTTAAGTGGGATTTTACTCTTTGTTTTGCAAAGAAGAAAGTCGACTATTATCCGCTCCTTTTGCACCTTGCATTTCTTATTCAATTATAAGCGCTGGATAAAGTCACCTACTACAGCTCTGATTCACTCATTTCACCAATCGCTCAACAGAATGGAGTATGAATGCGGTAAAATGTACTCAACTAGTCCCCTCTTGACCGACATCCACTTCGATTCGGTGTGGTGCTGTAAGAAACAAGGTTGCAATAACACTTTAATGTCTATATCCACTTACACATCTGCTTTTATTTCTATTGGCATTCTTGGGAGAAGCCTGATAAGGTTAAATGATTAATGTGTTTTTATTTTTAAAATACTGCCATATTACTTTTGCCAAAGGCTATAACACTGCACATTTTCACTAGGAATACGAGAGCAAAATCCCCACACGTATTAGATGTGTAGCTCTTTCTGAAGAATGTAAACCTATAGCTCTTTAAATTTGCATTTTCCTGGCTACCAGTAAATTTTAGCATCTTTTCATGTACTTAATTTGCTCCTCTAAGATCTTTCCTTAGTTGATTATTTAGGTTATATTTTTCTTATTCTTTTAAAAAAGTATTTTGAATAATACAGAAAACCTACCCTTTTCCTGTCATTTGTATTACATTATTTTCCACAATCTATTTCACCCACTGATTTAATCACTTCTATAGCCATACAGGCATCCGGTCCCATTACCTCATGTCAAATTGATGGGGAAACAACGGTAACAGTGAGAGACTTTATTTTCTTGGGCTCCAAAATCACTGCAGATGGTGACTGAAGCCATGAAATTAAAAGACACTTGCTCCTTGGAAGAGAAGTTATGACCAACCTCAGTTCAGTTCAGTCACTCAGTCGTGTCTGACTCCTTGTGAGCCCATGGACTGTAGCATGCCAGGCTTCCCTGTCCATCACCAACTCCCAGAACTTAAACTCCTGTCCATCAAGTCAGTGATGCCATCCAACCATCTCATCCTCTGTCATCCCCTTCTCCTGCCTTCAGTCTTTCCCAGCATCAGATTATTTTCCAATTAGTAAGTTCTTCCCATCAAGTGGCCAAAGTATTGGAGTTTCAGCTTCAGCATCAGTCTTTCCAATGAATATTCAGGACTGATTTCCCTTAGGATTGACTGGTTGGATCTCCTTGCCATCCAAGGGGATCTCAAGAGTCTCCTCCAACATCATGGTTCAAAAGCATCAACTCTTCGGTGCTCAGCTTTCTTTATGATCCAATTTTCACATCCATACATGACTACTAGAAAAACCATAGCTTTGACTAGATGGACCTTTGTTGGCAAAATAATGTCTCTGGTTTTTAATATGCTGTCTAGGTTGGTCATAGCTTTTCTTCCAAGGAGCAAGTGTCTTTTAATTTCATGGCTGCAGTCACCATCTGCAGTGATTCTGGAGCCCAAAAATAAAGTCTTCATTGTTTCCATTGTCTCCCCATCTATTTGTCATGAAGTGATGGGACCAGATGTCATGATGTTCATTTTTTTAATGTTTAGTTTTAAGCCAACTTTTTCACTCCTCTTTCACTTTCATTAAGAGGCTTTTTAGTTCTTCTTCACTTTCTGCCATAAGGTTGGTGTCATCTGAGTGTATTGATATTTCTCCTGGAAATTTTGATTCCAGCTTGTGTTTCATGCAGCCTAGCATTTTGCATGATGTACTCTGCATATAAGTTAAATAAGCAGGATGACAATATACAGCCTTCATGTACTCCTTTCCCAGTTTGGAACCAGTCTGTTGTTTCATGTCCAGTTCTAACTGTTGCTTCTTGACCTGCATACAGATTGCTTGACCAACCTAGACAGCATATTAAAAAGCAGCATATAAAAAAACAGAGACGTTACTTTGCTGTCTAGGGTTTGTCTAGTCAAATCTACTATGGTTTTTCCAGTAGTCATGTATAGATGTGAGAGTTGGACAATAAAGAAAGCTGAGCACCAAAGAATTGATGCTTTTGAACTGTGGTGTTGGAGAAGACTCTTGAGAGTCCCTTGGACTTCAAGGAGATCAAGCCAGTCAATCATAAAGGACTGATATTCATTGGAAGGACTGATGCTGAAGCTGAAGCTCCAATACTTTGGCCACCTAATGCAAAGAACTGACTTATTGGAAAAGCCCCTGATGCTAGGAAAGGTTGAAGGCAGGAGGAGAAGGGGATGACAGGATGAGATGGTTGGATGGCATTACTAACTCAATGGACAGAAGTTTGAGTAAGCTCTGGGAGTTGGTGATGGACAAGGAAGCCTGGCACGCTGCAGTCCATGGGGTTGCAAAGAGTTGGATACGACTGAGTGACTGAACTGAATTGAACTGATAGCCATACAAAGATTATTATAATTTATTTTATAACATGTAAATGTCTGCTTTTAGTTGAGAAGTTCTCCTTGACTCTTAAGTTGCAAGATTTTTTTTTGCAGGAGTACTGTGAAGTTGTTTTTTTTTGGGGGGGGGTTGCTTTGTTTTATATTGAGCATTTAAGTCATGAGGAATCTATTTTAATTTTTTTCTTTGATTTTTAAAAGCTAAAATAATATGTATAAAAAATACACATTCAAAGTGTGCAGTTTGATAAACTGTAACAATTGTATATGACAAAGTAATCACAGTCAAGATATAGAATAATTTCATCATCATAAAATGTCTTCTTATACCCCCATATGTCCCCTATCCCCAGCTCTAGGCAACCACTGATCTGCTTTCCGTTACTATAGTTTGGTCTTTTTCTAGAATTTTTTTATAAATGAATCATCTACTATCAGTTCAGTTCAGTTCAGTCGCTCAGTCGCGTCTGACTCTTTGCGACCCCATGAATCGCAGCACGCCAGGCCTCCCTGTCCATCACCAACTCCCGGAGTTCACTCAGACTCACATCCATCGAGTCAGTGATGCCATCCAGCCATCTCATCCTCTGTCGTCCCCTTCTCCTCCTGCCCCCAATCCCTTTCTGTGTTTGACTTCTTTCACTTAGCTTAATGTTTCGGAGGTTAATCCATGATATTGAGTGCACTAATCCTTTCTCATTGCAGTATAGAATTTCATAGTATAGATAAGCCACGATTAGCTTATTCACTCACCAGTTTTTGTCTACTGTAGATAGCCCTGCTATAAACATTTGAGAACATGGCTTTTTTGTTGTTGCTATTCCATTGGTCTCTATGTCTATGCTTATGCCAATTTAGATTGCTACAGTTTATAGTAAGCTTTGAAATCAGATAGTGTTAAGTCTTATAAATTGATTTACTTTTTCAAAATTGTTTTAGGTATTCTAAGTCTATTGCCTTTCTATATAGATTTTTCAATTTGCTTGTTACATTTCTTCAAAAAAACCTACTGGTTTTCATCTTCTCAGACCCTGGAGCATCACAGATTGAGGGGTTGTGGATACTGAAGGGCCCTAATCTGTTCTCTAATTTGCTCCCTAACAGATTTGCTTTCTTGCCTGAAACAACTAATACATCAGACAAAGTACATTAAAGTTTCTCAAGACATTGACTATTAACTATAGAAAGACAGTGGTCTCTGAGAGATGAAGAACAAATAAAGTGAACCCTGCAATTACCCTAACTATGGCCTAGAGAGAATTCTCAGGCAGCAGCACAGGGCAGGGTGACCTGGATGGAGCACAACAGTCTCCCTAAATTGAAGAGAGGACCTGGGGTCCAGAGGGGCACTTTAGCTAGAATTAGCAGAGCAGAGCATTGAAGAGGAGAGAGCAGACTGCAAGGAAAAAGAGCTCCAAAGATCTATGAGAGTTCCAATACTCTTCAACATGTGTGTGAGAAATCTACAAAGGATTAGAAGAGAAAGTCCTCGAGAAGTGTAAAGAGCCAGCGTAGTGCCTGGTTCACACCATCTGGAGTGAAAACTCCAAAATCCTATAATTATAGGAATTGGTAGAATGCTAAAGAGAGCTTGCCTCAGTAGTGGGGAAATTTTGACCCTAAACACTACTCTGTTCCCTGCTAACAAATCTTCAGATAAGACCCAAATTGTTTCCAAGTAACTTAACTGCATCCCAAAATGAAGATCGAATATATTCAAACAAGTATACATTAAAGAATTATGTACACAAGGAAAATTTCACAAGGTGTAGGATACATTCAAAAATTAAGAAGCATGCAAAGAAGCAGAAAAAGAAAAATGCAGCTAAAATGAGGGGGCAAGTTGATCAATCAAACTGACCCAGAAATGACACAGATGATAGAGTTAGGAGACAGAGGTATTAGAATATTCTTTATGACTTTTTTCCATATGTTCATGCTGGAGGGAGATTGAGCATGGTAAGTATGTGCATGAGAGATATTTTAGAAAAACAAAAATCAAACTGATTTTCCTTTGTTCTATCCTCTTTCTAGTCTTCACTTTGGATAATATTTATCATTCTATCTTCATATTCACTTACATTTTCTACTTTCATATCTGTTTGGATTTTATGCCCTTCCGATGAATTTTTAAGTTCAGAAATTGTATTTTTTATTTGTAGATTTTCTATTTGCTTCCTTTATATATATATATACTGTTTTTGTTCCCTCTGCAGAGATTTTCTTTTCTAAGCTGCAATATTTTCATTAACTGAGAATATATTTTGTTTTACTTCACTGAGGATTTTGTAATCGTCTTAAACACCTTGTCTGTTAGTTGCGGCAGTTGAGTCACCTTGCGGGGAGGAGGGGCAGTCATACTTGATTGACTGAGCTCCTTTTGACAATGCGTCCCATTTTCTTAGTTCTTTGTATATTAGATAATTTGGGATTATATCCTGGATGTTATGAATGTTAAGTTCTGAGCATTTTGGATTCTGTTATTTTTCTCTTAGGAGCATTTTTAGCAGAGAACATTCTTACCTGGCTTAAACTTCAAACTCTTGTCTTTGAGCAGCAGCTGTAGCCTCAGGTCAGACATTTTGTATCCGACAAAGTGCTGAGCTGCTTTGAGTCTTCTGCATATGCATAGTTTAAGAGTCAAAATGTGGGTTCACACTCCCCCTTCAACTCTCTCCAGTGTTCACAGGATTTCAGCTTCAGTTTTCTGTTTCCCTACAGGTGCTGCGGGCACTGCCACGTGGACTCACAGAGGAACTTGCTGAGCTTCTTGTCCCCCTTCTCCAAGTAAGTGTGCACTCCCACTTTTATTCTGTGCCTGTCTGCTTTTCTTCACTCTCCCAAACTTTCAGATAATCACTTTTTTGTGTTGTGTCCAGGTTTTATCACTGTTTTCTTCAGTGAGGGGCAGGAGCAGGCAGGTGGTGCAGTGTGGCATTACTTCGTCATAACTGGAACTCTGGGAGAGTCCAGGAAGGACTTATCTTTGGATATGGTGTCAAATAGAGTCAATTACGCTGGATGGCTAATTGTTCCAGTGCATTTAAATAACCCATTTTTCTCATAGAAGTAATCATTTTTTTCATATATAAAATTCTCAAATATTGCAACTTTTTTGTAGCTTTCTTCTCTATATTCCTGATCTGTCTATTCCCATGCAACTATTGAGCTGATTTAAATACAGTAACTGTGGCATAACCTTGAAAAGCAAATTCTTCATCTTGATTATTCCTTATGGCTTTCTATGTTATTCCTAGGCATTTATTCTTTAACATATATTCTAAGATTATTCATTTAGCTTTTAAAAAGTATTTGTATATCTAATTGGAATTGCATGATGTATGTACATTCATCTGGAGAGAACTTCTGTGAACCATAAGTCTTCTTATTGAAGAACAAGTTTCTTGGGGACGTCTTTCTTTTATCAGTGACATTTTATAATTATCTTCAAATGGGTCCCATGCCTTTCTTTTAAACTCTGAATACTGTATAAATTTTCATTTATAACCAATGTTATATAACAATATCATTTACAACCAACATTTCTATGTACTGATTTCTGATTCATTGTTATAATATTTATATCTAACCACCTCACCAATTCTGATACCTTCTGAAAAAGCAAATTTTAAAAGTCCACAAAACACAACCTTTTGATTTTTTATATTTATAGATGCCATTAGAAAAAGCATTGTTGCTTTCCCCCATTGTTTATGCCAGTTTTATTTCATGCTTCATACTGTTGCAGTTTTAGAAACTCAATACTAAATACTAGCCATAGTTGATATCCCCTATTGTCAGATCATATGAAATCAGTTTATTTGCTCTTTAGCTCATTTTTGTGGTTGTTATTATTGAACGATGATTTTGTTTCCTTTTGTTGCTATTTTATTTGCAATTTTGATAGCTACTGAATTTTATCAAATCCCTTTTCTGTATCTGTTGCTAGAATATGGCTATCTCCTTTACTGTATTATTATAATGCATTATATTGATAGAGTATTGACCTAGAATCAATCATATTTAGTCAGCGTTATCATTGTCTTGATTTTAAAATGTCCCTCAAATGTAAGTTGATACAGCTGCTATGGAAAACAGTATGGAAGTTTCTCAGAAAACTAAAAATATAATTACCATATGATCCAGCAGTCCCAACCTTGGGCAAATATCCAGACAAAACTCTAATTCAAAAAGATGCAGGCAACCCCATTATTCATAGCAGCACTATTCACAGTAGCCAAGACATGGAAGCAACCTGTATGTCCACTGACAGATGAATGGATAATAAAGATATGGTACATTTATACAATGGAATACTACTCAACCATATAAAAGAACAAAATAATGTCATTTGCAGCAACATGGATGCAATTAGAGATTATTATACTAAAGGAAGTAAGTCAGAAAGACAAATATGAAAAACTATGATACAAATGAACTTCTCTACGAAATAGAAACAGATTAACGGACATAGAGAACAGACTTGAAGGAAGGATGGAGTGGGAGTTTGGAGTTAGCAGATGTTAACTATTATATATAGAATGGATAAACAACAAGATCCTACTGTATAGCACAGAGAATTGTATTCAATGTAATATGATAAACCATAATGGAAAAGAATATTTTAAAAAAGAATGAATACACACACATACTCACATATGTATGTATAAATAAATCACTTTGCTGAATGGCAGAATTTAATAGAATATTGTAAGTCTGTTATACTTCAATTTAAAAATAAATATTTAATAAAATGGCTCCCAAATTTAGCAAAAAGAGCCCAACAATGCTTCTATATTCATAAGCAACATTGGTTGATAGTATATTTTAAGAAAATTATCACCATTAGGTGTTAAGATTATGCTGGTTTCATAAAGTAATGTGGGAGGTTTGCACTTTCCATGGCCTGAAACATCAAAGTACATTGGAATTATCTGTTCTCTAAAGGTTAAACTCATCTTGATAATGAAGCTCTTAATGATAGAACTCAAATAAATTTCTGGTTTTTCCCACAATCATTAGCCTATTCAAGTTTTACAATTCCTGAGTGAAATTTAATGATATCTATTTTTCTAGGAATAATATATTTTCTTTAGGTCTTAAATCTAGATGTCATAGACTTTCAAGCAATGTTGCTCTGTACTTTTAAAATTATATCTCCTTGCTCATTTCAAATCTTATCTGTTTTTGCTCTCTCTCATCTTAATTACAGAGAAGGCGATGGCACCCCACTCTAGTACTCTTGCCTGGAAAATCCCATGGACGGAGGAGCCTGGTAGGCTGCAGTCCACAGGGTCGCTAAGAGGTCAGACACGACTGAGTGACTTCACTTTCATTTTTCACTTTCGTGCATTGGAGAAGGAAATGGCAACCCACTCCAATGTTCTTGCCTGGAGAATCCCAGGGACGGGGAGCCTGGTGGGCTGGCATCTATGGGGTCACACAGAGTCGACCACGACTGAAGCGACTTAGCAGCAGCAGCAGCATCTTAATTAAGCTTCCAAGTGTTTCTGCTTTGTTGGGTTTTTTTTTTCCCCAAAGAAACACATTTCTGGATTTATTTATCTTTCTCTTTTTGTTTTATTATTTAAACTTTTATTTCTATTAATTTCCTTTTCTTAGTCACTCAGTTTATTTGGTTACTTTTTCTAACTTTAAGGGTTTCCCTGATCGCTCAGATAGTAAAGAATCTGCCAGCATTGCAGAAGACCCAGGTTCGATTCTGAGTTGAGAAGAGGAAGAGAAGGAAATGACAACCCACTCCAGAATTCTTGCCTCAATAATCATATGGACAGGGGAGCCTGGTGGGCTATAGTCCATTGGGTCACAGAGAATCAGACATATCTGAGTGACTTTCATTCTAACTTTACATGATTAATATTTCATTCTTTTAATAGTTTTATCTCTTTCTTATTTAAAAACTGACCTTTTCCAGTCCTGTGGCTACTGCTGAGTTTTCCAAATTTGCTGGCATATTGAGTGCAGCACTTTCACAGCATCATCTTTCAGGATTTGGAATAGCTCAACTGGAAGTCTATCACCTCCACTAGCTTTGTTCGTAGTGATGCTTTCTAAGGCCCACTTGACTTCACATTCCAGGATGTCTGGCTCTAGGTCAGTGATCACACCATCATGATTATCTGGGTCATGAAGATCTTTTTTGTACAGTTCTTCTGTGTATTCTTGCCATCTCTTCTTAATATCTTCTGCTTCTGTTAGGTCCATACCATTTATGCCAGCAAATTTGGAAAACTCAGCAGTGGCCACAGGACTGGAAAAGGTCAGTTTGCCTTCCAATCCCAAAGAAAGGCAATGTCAAAGAATGCTCAAACTACCACACAATTGCATTCATCTCACACGCTCGTAAAGTAATGCTCAAAATTCTCCAAGGCAGGCTTCAGCAATATGTGAACCGTGAACTTCCTGATGTTCAAGCTGGTTTTAGAAAAGGCAGAGGAACCAGAGATCAAATTGCCAACATCCGCTGGACCATGGAAAAAGCAAGAGAGTTCCAGAAAAAACATCTATTTCTGCTTTATTGACTATGCCAAAGCCTTTGACTGTGTGGATCACAATAAAACTGTGGAAAATTCTGAAAGAGATGGGAATACCAGACCACCTGATCTGCCTCTTGAGAAATCTGTATGCAGGTCAGGAAGCAACAGTTAGAACTGGACATGGAACAACAGGCTGGTTCCAAATAGGAAAAGGAGTACGTCAAGGCTGTATATTGTCACCCTGCTTATTTAACTTCTATGCAGAGTACATCATGAGAAACGCTGGACTGGAAGAAACACAAGCTGGAATCAAGATTGCCAGGAGAAATATCAATAACCTCAGCTATGCAGATGATACCACTCTTATGGCAGAAAGTGAAGAGGAACTCAAAAGCCTCTTGATGAAAGTGAAAGAGGAGAGTGAAAAAGTTGGCTCAACATTCAGAAAACGAAGATCATGGCATCTGGTCCCATCACTTCATGGGAAATAGATGGGGAAACAGTGGAAACAGTGTCAGACTTTATTTTTCTGGGCTCCAAAATCACTGCAGATGGTGACTGCAGCCATAAATTAAAAGATGCTTACTCCTTGGAAGGAAAGTTATGACCAACCTAGATAACATATTGAAAAGCAGAGACATTACTTTGCCAACAAAGGTTTGTCTAGTCAAGGCTATGGTTTTTCCTGTGGTCATGTATGGATGTGAGAGTTGGACTGTGAAGAAGGCTGAGCACCAAAGAATTGATGCTTTTGACCTGTGGTGTTGGAGAAGACTCTTGAGAGTCCCTTGGACTGCAAGGAGATCCAACCAGTCCATTCTGAAGGAAATCAGCCCTGGGTGTTCTTTGGAAGGAATGATGCTAAAGCTGAAAGTCCAGTACTTTGGCCACCTCATGCAAAGAGTTGACTCATTGGAAAAGACTCTGATGCTGGGAGGGATTGGGGGCAAGAGGAGAAGGGGACGACAGAGGATGAGATGGCTGGATGGCATCACTGACTCAATGGACATGAGTCTGAGTGAACTCCGGGAGTTGGTGATGGACAGGGAGGCCTGGCGTGCTGTGATTCATGGGGTCGCAAAGAGTCGGACATGACTGAGCGACTGATATGATCTGATTTGATTTAAAAATTGTGATTTCTTTTAAATTTCTTCTCTAATTCAAATGTCTTTCTCACTAAGTTACATCTGACTGCGACCTCATGGTCTGTAGCCCCCCACGCTCCTCTGTCCATGAGATTATCCTAGCAGGAATACTGAAGTGGGTTACCACTTTCTTCTCCAGGGGTTTCCTGATCCAGAGATTGAACCTGCATCTCATGCATTACAGACAAATTCTTTACTATTGACTCACAAAAGAAGCCAGTTTTCTTAAGATATGTTTGTTAATTTCCAAGTGATTAAGGTTTTTTTTTTTTTAAATCATTTCACTATTTACCTCTGATTTTATTGGATTATAATCAAAGGGCAGGTTAGAAATATTTGTTGCTGTTGTTGCTTTTCATGGTCAAATCTAATTTTTAAACATGTATGTAAACATAGAAAAACCCTGTTTTGTATCTGAAGGATGTAAAAGTTCTATATATAGTTATCAAATCAAGTTTGAGTGTAATCTAATTCTACTTTAAAGAAAAAAAAAAAAATTCTTCTTCAAGGGAAACTAAAGCCAACTGAAACAGTACCCAGTGACCAAAACTAGAATACTGAGCAACAAGATAAGTAAAATAGGATGGGGTTGTAACCTAAAATATAAAATAAATTTCTATGAGTCCATTCTGATATAAATAAGTGACTGAATAAATAAATATTTGGCTATCCATTTTAAATATAGCAGTGTGTACAAAATGGATAACCAACAAGGGCCTAGTGTATCCCATAGAGAACTGTGCTCAATATTATGTGACAACCTAACTGGGAGGAGAACTTGAAAAAGAATAAATATATGTATATGCACAACTGAATCATTTTGCTGTACACAGGAATCCAGCACAACACTGTTAATCAACAATATTCCAATATAAAATAAAAGTTAAAAAAAGCCTATCAGTAAATTTTTTTAAAAAGTAATTGGGAGAAAATAGATAGCTTTCCTGATTTTAGCTGATTTTAGTTTTAGCTAAAGCTAAAATTCCAAAACTTTGGCCACCTGATGCTAAGAGCTGATTCATTTGAAAAGACCCTGATGCTGGGAAAGATTGAGGGCAGGAGGAGAAGGGGACGACAGAGGATGAGATGGTTGGATGGCATCACCAACTCAAGGGACATGAGTCTGGGTAAATTCCGGGAATTGGTGATGGACAGGGAGGCCTGGTGTGCTGTAGTCCATGGGGTCACAAAGAGTCGGACACGACTGAGTGACTGAACTGAAGATAGCTTTCCTATGCACAATTCCAGATAATTTATGTGGCAAATCTTACTTTTAAGGACACGGAACAGAGTTCCCACTTAAGTGTGGGTTGTGCATAATGACTTCCTTTCACAAAGTTCAGTATGGAAAGAGAAGGAAAAAAGTAACCTTACAGTGGAGAAATATGACAAGAACTACTTTATCCAGTGATCAAGGTTAACATCTACATGAAAAGTCACTTTCATACTATGTCCCCTTCATATGATGCATTTTACCTCTGTGGTATTTCTCCCCAGGAATGCATAGCTCCAATCTACTCATGAGAAAAAAATCAAGCAAAATCCCACTTGAGTGACACCCCACAAAATATTTGACTAGTATTCAAAGCTATCAAGGTTGAGATGTCAACAGAAATAGCAGAATAAGGACCTGCCAAAGCCCTCCCTCCATAAAAGCAAAGAAAAAATACCTAGAAAAACGGTCAAAAAATTAAATCTCATTAATTTGTGGCATTATAATTTAACATTCCCCACTCCTCAGCACTGTGGAGGACTTGAAAAATAATAGCCTGCATTCCTAATTCAAAAGGGAACAGAATGAGGTTAGACCTCTCTCTCAAAGCCTCATCATCAAAAAGGAGCCATTATATGAATAATATGATGGCTCCCTAGAAGACTTCACTCAAAAAGTTTTATTTAACTTCAAACAAATTAGTCCTGTGCTTAGAGCTTCTCTTTGGAAGGCATTTATCAACTGTTTTAAAATCTTAGTTGCCTGAGGCAGTGGATAACAGATGGAATAACAAACAACAGACGAGCCAAAAAGCTGGAAATAAAAAACGGAGGAATAAGGTATCTATAGGGGCGATGGTGTGATCACTCACCTAGAGCCAGACATCCTGGAATGTGAAGTTAAGTGTGCCTTAGGAAGCATCACTACGAACAAAGCTAGTGGCAGTGATGGAATTCCAGTTGAGCTATTTCAAATCCTGAAAGATGATGCTGTGAAAGTGCTGCACTCAATATGCCAGCAAATGTGGAAAACTCAGCAGTGGCCACAGGACTGGAAAAGGTCAGTTTTCATTCCAATCCCAAAGAAAGGCAATGCCAAAGAATGCTCAAAATATCGCACAATTGCACTCATCTCACACGCTAGTAAAGTAATGCTCAAAATTCTCCAAGGCAGGATTCAGCAACATGTGAACCGTGAACTTCCAGATGTTCAAGCTGGTTTTAGAAAAGGCAGAGGAACCAGAGATCAAATTGCCAACATCCACTGGATCATGGAAAAAGCAAGAGAGTTCCAGAAAAACATCTATTTCTGCTTTATTGACTATGCCAAAGCCTTTGACTGTGTGGATCACAATAAAACTGTGGAAAATTCTGAAAGAGATGGGAATACCAGACCACCTGACCTGCCTCTTGAGAAACCTATATGCAGGTCAGGAAGCAACAGTTAAGTCTGGACATGGAACAACAGACTAGTTCCAAATAGGAAAAGGAGTATGTCAAGGCTGTATATTGTCACCCTGCTTATTTAACTTCTATGTGGAGTACATCAGAGAAATGCTGGGCTGGAAGAAGCACAAGCTGGAATCAAGATTGCCGGGAGAAATATCAATAACCTCAGCTATGCAGATGACACCACCCTTATGGCAGAAAGTGAAGAAGATCTAAAGAGCCTCTTGATGAAAGTGAAAGAGGAGAGTGAAAAAGTTGGCTTAAAGCTCAACATTCAGAAAACGAAGATCATGGCATCCGGTCCCATCACTTCGTGGGAAATAGATGGGGAAACAGTGGAAACAGTGTCAGACTTTATTTTGGGGGCCTCCAAAATCACTGCAGATGGTGACTGCAGCCATGAAATTAAAAGACGCTTACTCCTTGGAAAGAAAGTTATGACTAACCTAGATAGCATATTCAAAAGCAGAGACATTACTTTGCCAACAAAGGTCTGTCTAGTCAAGGCTATGGTTTTTCCTGTGGTCATGTATGGATGTGAGAGTTGGACTGTGAAGAAAGCTGAGCGCCGAAGAATTGATGCTTTTGAACTGTGGTGTTGGAGAAGACTCTCGAGAGTCCCTTGGACTGCAAGGAGATCCAACCAGTCCATTCTGAAGGAGATCGGCCCTGGGATTTCTTTGGAAGGAATGATGCTAAAGCTGAAACTCCAGTACTTTGGCTACCTCATGCGAAGTGTCGACTCATTGGAAAAGACTCTGATGCTGGGAGGGATTGGGGGCAAGAGGAGAAGGGGATGACAGAGGATGAGATGGCTGGATGGCATCACTGACTTGATGGACGTGAGTTTGAGTGAACTCCGGGAGTTGGTGATGGACAAGGAGGCTTGGCGTGCTGTGGTTCATGGGTCGCAAAGAATCAGACATGACTGAGCAACTGAACTGAACAAAACTGAGGGGCTGAAAGGTCGCGCATATGCATAGGGATGCATATATACTAAACAAAAATCTAAAACTTGAAGAAAGTCCTAAGTTCTCACCTCTGGTTGGTTTTGAAGCATGTAAGCAGCAAGTTAAGATGGCAGCAGAGCTGTAAATCACCTGAGTATTGAAGACATTCCCAAATATGCACACAGAGCCCCTTGGCAAATACCCATAGACTTATGGGTTCCAGGCATTAAGGCTATTTCTGTCCAATTATTAGCTGATCACTGAGAGACTTCAGTGTTCACACATGACAAATATGTAGAGTTTAGAGACTTTCAGAAAGGTCACTAAACAAACAATGAAAACTACAACAAAAAGCAATAACAAAACCTGAGTAATGTAGAAAATCGAATTTTCAGAGTTACCTTACATAATATTTGAAATGTCTAGTTTCAACAACAAAAAGACACAATATATACAAAAAAAATCCATACACAGGAATCCAGAGAAAATTGTCCTTTACGTAAGTAAACATTGAACTTACTAAACTAAAACTTTAAATCAACTATTCAGGTATGTCCACAGAGGCAAAGGAAACTATGTCTAAAGAACAAAAGGAATCAGGCAAATAATGTGTCATCAAATATAGAGTAAAAAAAGTTAAAAGAATTTATAAAAAGAAATAAAACAGAAAATCTGGAGTTAAAAGTATCTAACTGAAATGAATAATTTACTATATGGACTCAACATAAGACTATAATGCAGATGTAAGCAAGCAGAACAAGAATTAGTGAACCTGAACATTCAATTCAGATTAATTGAAATAATTCAGATCAATTGAAATTTTTCAGTCAGAGAAATAAGAAGAAAAAGGAATGAAGAAAAATAAACAGAATCTCAAAGACTTGTAAGGATGTTGTGACACCATTGAGCATACAACACACACCTAATTGGAGTCCCACAAGCCTGATGGGAAGCTAGAGAGAAAGAAAAAGTGAAGAAAGAATATTTGAAGAAATAATGAGTTGACAACTTCCAAACTTTGATAAATGAATCTACATAACCAAGAAGCTCAACAAGCTTTAAATTAAACTCAAAGAGATCCGTATCTAGATATTATAATCAATCAAAAGCTAAAGACAAAGAGAGAATATTTAAAATAGCAAGAGAGAAGTGACTCTTTGTTAACATTAGCAAGGGATCCTCGTAAGACTAATAGCTGATTTGTCAGAAATCCTGGAGGCCAAAAGGCAATGGGATGGCTATTGAAAATGCTAAAAGTTAACAACAACAACAACAACAACAACAACAAAAAACATCCTGGTAACTAAGAATTCTATATCCAGCAAAATTATCCTTCAAAAAATAAAGGGGAATTTTAGGCATCTTCAGATAAACCAAAGAGCTGAGAGGGTTTCTCAGTAAAAATTGTGCTCTACAAGAAATACTGAAGGAAATCCTTCAGGCTGAAATGAAAGAACAAAAAACTTGAATTTCATGAAGAAATTAGATGACCAGTAAAGTTAACTACATAGTTAAATATCAACGACATTTTTTTCCTTTGTTGTTTGTATCTGCTTTTCCCCACTCTGATTTAAAGTTTTTAAATTAATTGTGATGATGGTTGCAGAACACTTTGGATACATTGGAAATATTTAATTATATTACTTCAAATGGGTGAACTATAGGTAAGTGAATTATATCTCAGTAAAGCTGTCACCAAAGATACAATAAACATCATATGTCATAGCTAGGACATATGATGACAATATAATATGGAACCCCAGATGGGATCCTAGAAGAGAAAAAGGACATTATATAAAAATTAAGGAAATATGGATAAAGTATCAGTTTAGTTCAGTCACTCAGTCATGTCTGATTCTTTGTGACCCTATGGACTGCAGCATGCCAGGCTTCCCTGTCCATCACCAACTTGCAGAGCTTCCTCAAACTCCTGTCCATCGAGTCGGTGATGCCATCCAACTACCTCATCCTCTGTCGTCCCCTTCTCCTCCTGCCTTCAATCTTTCCCAGCATCAGGGTCTTTTCTATATATTCAGGACTGATTTCCTTTAGGATTGACTGGTTTGATCTCTTTGTAGTCCAAGGGACTCTCAAGAGTCTTCTCCAACACCACAGTTCAAAAGCATCAATCCTTTGGCACTCAGCTTTCCTTATAGTCCAACTCTCACATTCACACATGACTATTGGGAAAACCATATCTTTGACTAGATGGACTATTGTCAGCAAAGTAATGTCTCTGCTTTTTAATATGCTGTCTAAGTTGGTAATAGCTTTTCCTCCAAGGAGCAAGCATCTTTTAATTTCATGGCTGCAGTCACCATCTTCAGTGATTTTGGAGCCCCTGAAAATAAAGTCTGTCATTGTTTCCATTGTTTTCCCATCTATTTGCCATGAAGTGATGGGACTGTATGCTATGATCTTCATTTTTCGGCTGTTGAGTTTTAAGCTAGCTTTTTCACTTCCTCTTTCACTGTCACCAAGATCCTGTTTATTTCCTTTTTACTTTCTGCTGTAAGGTTGGTGTCATCTGTGTATCTGAGGTTATTGATATTTCTCCCGGCAATCTTGATTCCAGCTTGTGCTTCATCCAGCCTGGCATTTCACATGATGTGCTCTGCACATGAGTTAAATAAGCAGTGTGACAATATACAGCCTTGACATACTCCTTTCCCAATTTGGAGTCAGCCTGTTGTTCCATGTCCTATACTAACTTGCTTCTTGACCTGCATACAGATTTCTCAGGAGGCAGGTAAGATGATCTGGTATTCCCGTCTCTTTAAGAATTTTCCAGTTTGTTATGTTCCCCACAGTCAAAGACTGGTGTAATCAATAAAGCAGAAGTAGATGTTTTATGGAATTCTCTTGTTTTTTCTATGATCCAACATATGTTGGCAATTTGATCTCTGGTTCCTCTGCCTTTTCTAAATCCACCTTGAACATCTGGAATTTCACAGTTCACATACTGATGAAGCCTGGCTTGGAGAATTTTGAGCATTACTTTGCTAGTGTGTAAGATGAGTGCAATTGTGCAGCTGCCTTGCCTTTCTCTGGATTGGAATCAAAACTGACATTTTCCAACCCTGTGGCCACTGCTGAGTTTTCCAAATTGTTGGAATATTGAGTGCACCACTTAAACAGAATCATCTTTTAGGATTTGAAATAGCTCACTGGAATT
The DNA here is from genome assembly GCF_027580195.1 of Bos mutus. Lineage (NCBI taxonomy): Eukaryota > Metazoa > Chordata > Mammalia > Artiodactyla > Bovidae > Bos > Bos mutus. The sequence goes on from NC_091634.1 coordinate 46,479,632, forward strand.
CATCACCTCCACCAACTTTGTTCATAGTGATGCTTCCTGAGGTCCACTTGACTTCACACACCAAGATGTCTGGATCTAGGTGAGTGATCACACAATCATGGTTATCTGGGTCATTAAAATCTTTTCATATATTTCTTCTTTGTATTCTTGCCACCTCTTCTTAATATCTTCTGCTTCTCTTAGGTCCATACCATTTCTGTCCTTTATTATGGCCTATCTTTGCATGAAATGTTCCCTTGGTATCTCTAATTTTCTTGACGAGATCGCTAGTCTTTCCCTTTCTATTGTTTTCCTCTATTTCTTTGCATTGATCGCTGAGGAAGGCTTTCTTATCTCTCCTTGCTATTCTTTGGAACTCTGCATTCGGATGGCTATATCTTTCCTTTTCTCCTTTGCTTTTAGCTTCTCTTCTCTTCTCAGCTATTTGTAAGGCCTCCTCAGACAACCATTTTGCCTTTTTGCATTCTGTCTTCTTAGGGATGGTCTTGATCACTGCCTCCTAAACAATGTCATGTGCCACTCTTCATAGTTCTTCAGGCACTCTATCAGATCTAATCCCTTGAATCTATTTGTCACTTCCACTGCATAATCGTTCAGGGATTTGCTTAAAGTCATAAATGGCCTAATGGTTTTAATTCCCTTCTTTCTTCAATTTAAGCCTGAATTTTGCAATAAGGAGTTCATGATTTGAGCTACAGTCAGCTCCCAGTCTTGTTTTTCCTGACTGTATAGAGCTTTTTCATCTTCAGCTACAAAGAATGGAATCAATGTATTTTTAGTATTGACTATCTGGTGGTATCCATGTGTAGAGTCATCTCTTGTGTTGTTAGGATTTATGCTATGACCAGTGCGTTCTCTTGGCAAAACTCTTGGACTTTGCCCTGCTTCATTTTGTACTCATAGGTCAAACTTGCCTGTTACTCCAGGTGTCTCCTGACTTCCTACTTTTGCATTCAGTCCCCTGTGATGAAAAGGACATCTTTTGTGTGTGTGTGTGTGTGTGTATGTGTGTGTTAATTCTAGAAGGTCTTGTAGGTCTTCATAGAACCATTCAACTTCAACTTCTTCAGCATTAGTGGTTGGGGTATAGACTCGGATTACTGATATATTGAATGGTTTGCTTGGAAATGAATCAAGATCATTCTGTCATTTTTGAGATTGTACCCAAGTACTGCATTTCACACTCTCTCATTGACTATAAGAGCTACTCCATTTCTTCTAAGGGATTCTTACCCACTGTAGTAGATATAATAGTCCATCTAAATTAAATTCACCCGTTCTGGTCCATTTTAGTTCACTGATTCCAAAAATGTTGATGTTCACTCTTGCCATCTCCTGTTTGACCACTTCCAATTTACCTTGATTCATGGACCTAACATCCCAGGTTCCTATGCAATATTTTTCTTTACAGCATTGGACTTTATTTTCACAAATATACCCACAACCAGGCATCGTTTCTGCTTTGGCTCACCTCTTCTTTCCTTGGAGAAGGCAATGGCAACCCACTCCAGTGTTCTTGCCTGGAGAATCCCAGGGACAGGGGAGCCTGGTGGGCTGCCATCTATGGGGTCGCACAGAGTCAGACATGACTGAAGTGACCTAGCAGCAGCAGCAGCAGCAGCTTCTTTCCTTCTGGAGTTATTTCTTAGCTCTTCTCCAGTAGCATAGTGGCCACCTACTGACCTGGGGAGTTCGACTCAGTGTCATCTTTTTTCATTTTCATACTGTTCATGGAGTTCTCAAGGCAAGAATACTGAAGTGGTTTGCCATTCCCTTCTCCAGTGGATCATGTTTTGTCAGAACTCTCTATCATGACCTGTCTGTCTCGGGTGGCCCTCCATGGCATGGCTCATAGTTTCATTGAGTCAGACAAGGTTGTGAGTCATGTAATCAGTTTGGATAGTTTTCTGTGATTGTGATTTTCTTTCTGTCTGCCCTCTGATGGATACAGATAAGAGGCTTGTGGAAACTTTCTGATGGGATGGACTGGCTGTGGGGAATGTGGGTTTTGCTTTGACAACCATGCTCAATAAATCTTTAATCCAATTTTCTGCTGATGGGGGGAGGCTATGCTCCCTCCCTGTAGTTTGGCCTGATGCCAAACTATGGCAGGGCTAATGGTGCAATGGCAACTTCCTTCAAAAGGATGTATGCTCCCAGGACTGTTGTAGTCAGTGCCCCTGACCACACAACGGACCACTGTCAACCCACACCTCTGCTGGAAACTCTGGGACACTCACAGGCAAGTCTGGCTCAGTCTTTTGTAGGGTCACTGCTTCTTTCTCCTGCGTCTTTGTGTGTTCAAGGTTTTGTTGTGTCCTCTAAGAGTCTGTTTCTCCAGGTTTGTGGAAGTTCTATAGTCAAATCCCACTGGCCTTCAAGTCAAATTCTCTAGTGGTTCTCAGTCCCTTTGCCCAGTCCCCAGGTTGGGAAACCTGTTGTGGACCCTAGAACTTTTGCAACAGCGCAAGAACTTCTTTGGTATAACTCTGTCCAGTTTGCAAGTCTACTCTACTGTGTATGCATAGTGTATTTCTTAAGTGTCATCCGTTAATGAGCATTTAAGTTGTTTCCATGTCTTGGCTATTATGAACAGTGCTGCCATCAACACTGGGGTGCATGTGTTTTTTGGAATTAGAATATTTGTCTTTTCTGGGTATATGCCTAGGACTAGGATTGCTGAATCATATAGTAGTTCTGTTATCTGTTTTTAAAGAACTGTCCATACTGTTTTCCATAGTGGTTGCACCAATTTACATTCCCACCAAGAAGTATAGGAGAGTCACCATTTCTCCATACCCTCTCCAGAATTTATTTGTAGACTTTTTGTTGATAGCCATTCTGAATAGTGTGAGGTGATAACCTCACTGTGGTTTTGATTTTGCTTATCTCAAATAATCAGTGATGTTGAACATCTTTTCACATGCCTATTGACCATATGTATGTCTTTTTTGGATAAATGTTTATTTAGGTCTTCTGCCCATTTTTTGATTGGGTAGTTTTTTTCTTGATACTGGCTGTATGAGCCGTTTGTCAGTTTGGGAAATTAATCCCTTGTCAGTCACATAAATATTTTCTTCCATTCTGTAGATCTGTTTGTTTTGTTGATGTGAAAAATCTTTTAAGTTTGATTAGGTCCCACTTGTGTATTTTTGCTTTTATTTCTTTTGCCTTGGGAGACTGATGTAAGAAAATATTGCTACAGTATATGTCCAAAAATGTTTTGCCTGTGGTCTCTTCTAGAAGTTTTATGGTGTCATGTCTTATACTTGGATATCTAGACAAAAACAAACCACCTTGAATTTATTTTTGACGTGGTATAAGTATTCTAGCTTCATTGATTTATATGAGTTTGTCCAGTTTTTCCAACACCATTTGCTGAAGAGACTGCCTTTTCTCCATTTTATATTCTTATCTTCTTTGTTAAAGATTAGTTGATCGTTGGTGGATGGGTTTATTTCTGGGCTCTCTATTCTATCCTAACAATCTATATTTCTGTTTTTGTGCCAATACCACACTGTTTTGATTACTGTCGCTTTGTAGTATTGTCTGAAGTCTGGGAGGTTTATGTCTCCAGCTTTGTTCTCTCCTCAGAGTTGCCTTGGTGATTCTGGATCTGTTGTGTTTCTGAGTAAATTTTCAGATTATTTGTTCTAGTTCTGTGGAAAATATCATGGGTGATTTAATAAAGATGGCATTAAATCTGTAGATTCTTTTGGGTAGTATGGCTATTTTAACAATATTAATTCTTTCAGTCAACATGGGATATCTTCAATTCTTTGAATAATTTTCAATTTACCTTATTGGTGTTTCATAATTCTCAGGTTTATTCCTACTTTATTTTTTAATGCAATTTTAAATGAGATCTCTTTACTTTCAAATATTTCACTGTTAGTGTTAATGTAAAGAAATTTAAGAGGTTTCTGTATGTTAATCTTGTATCCCATATATTGCTGAATTCACTTATTAGCTCTTTAAAGTATTCTATGTAGTATATCCTGTTATCTGCATATAATGACAATTTTATCTCTTCCCTTCCAATTTCAATAACTTTTATTTCTTTTTCTTGTCTGATAGTTGTAGCTAGGACTTCTACACTATACTGAAACAGAGGTAGGGAGAGTGGACATTCTTATTTTATTCCAGAGTGTAGTGGAAAGACTTTCAACTTTTCACCATTGAGTATTTTGGATTTGCCACAAATGGGTTTTATCATGTTCCCTCTATACCGCTTTGATGAGAGTTTTTAATTACGAATGCATGTTAAGTTTTATCAAGTGATTTTTCTGCATTTATTGAGATGATCATGTGGTTTCTGTCTTTTCTTTTGTTAATGTAGTACATAATAGCATTGATTGATACTGAACCACCCTTGTAACTTTGGATTAAATCCAACTTGATAATGGTGTATGACCCTTTTTATGTATTGTTGGATTCAGTTTGCTGATATTTTATTCAGGATTTTTAATCTATAGTCACAAAGATATTGATTTGTAATTTTTTGTAATGTCTTTGGTATCAAGTGATTGTAGCTTCATAGAATGACTTTGGACATTTTCCCCCCTCTTCAATTTTTGGAATAGCTTGAGAATGAATGAGTTCTTCTTTGTATGTTTGGTAGAATACCCTACTGAAGTCATCTAATCCTGAACTTTTGTTTGCAGGGAGTTTTTTGTTGTTTTTGTTTTCTTTATTACAGAATCTATTTTACTTGTAGTGATCAGTCTGTTCAAACTAACTGTTTCTTTTTGACTCAGTTTTGGCAGGCTGTATGTTTCTAAGAACTTGTACATTTCTTCTAGGTTGTCCAATTTGTTGGCATATAACTATTCATAGCATTCTCTTATGATTGCTTTAAATTTCAGTAGTGTCTGTTGTTTCTTCTCTTTTATTTGGTTCTTCTGTCTTTTTTTCTTAATGAGTCTGGCTGGAGGTTTGGCAGTATTCTTTATCCTTTCAAAACACCAGTTTTATTGATCTGCTCTATCGTTTTTATCACTGTTTTCATTTCCTCTCTAATCTTTATTACTTCCTTCCTTTTGCTGACTTTGGGTTTTGTTTGTTCTTCTTCTAATCCTTTTAGGTGGTAGGTAGGGTTGTTTATTTGAGACTTTTCTTGTTTCTCAAGAAGGACCTGTGTCACTATGAACTTCCCTCTTAGAATACTTTTGCTGCATCCCCTAGATTTTGTAAGGTTGTGTTTTCATGGTCATTTGTCTCAACATTTATGTTTTGTCATTCATGCTTTATGATTTCTTCTTTGATTTCATTTTTGACTCACTGGTTTTTTAGCAGCATATTGTTTAGCTTCTCTTTGATCATTTTTTTCTCACATTTTTCTTTCTGTGGTCGATTTCTAGTTATATACTGTTGTAATCAGAATGCTTGAAATATTTGAATGTTTGAAATAATTTATATCCTTTTAAATCTGTGGAGGTTTGTTTTGTGTTTTACTATGTGGTATATTCTAGAGAATGTTCCATGTGTGCTTGAAAAGAATGTGTATTCTGGATTTTTTCTTAATTTATTTTTTTGATGCATCAGTAGTATCCTGTGGATATCAACTAAGTTCAACTTTTCTATCATGTCACTTAGGATCTCTGTTGCTTCATTGCTTTTCTGTCTGGAAGATCTGTCCTTTGATGTCAGTAGGGTGTTAAGGTCTCCTTTCAATATTTCTGTTGGATTAGATTTATTATTGCTTTATTCTTTTAGTTTTTGCTGCTCTGAGAAATTCTATTGTCTCTTTTTCTATTCTAGATGATAATCTTTCTGAGTACAGTATCCTAGGTTTCAGGGTTTTTCCTTTCAGGACTTTGAATTCACCATGACTTTCCTTATTGTCTGCAAAGTTTTTGTAGAGAAACCAGCTGATAGCCTTATGGGGGTTCCCCTGCAACTAACTTGTTTTTCCCTCTTGCTGCTTTTAGAATCCTCTTTATTTTTAACTTTTGCCATTTTACTTATATGTCTTGGTATGAGTCTGTTTGAGTTCATCTTATTTGGGACCCTCTGTGCTTCCTATACTTGGATATCTGCTTCCTTCCTTAACTTTGGGAAGTTTTCAGCCATTATTTCTTCAAATACATTTTCAATTCCTTTTTGTCTTTCTTCTTCTTCTGGCACCTCTATTACGCATAGGTTGGCATACTTTATATTATTCCATAGATTTTGTATGTTGCTTTCATTTTTCCATTTGTTTCTCTGTCTGCTGTTCTGATTGGGTTATTTCCAATGTTCTATTCTCTACAACTGGGCTTCCCTGGTGTCCAGTGGTAAAGAATCTGCCTGCCAATGCAGAAGATGCAAGTTCTATCCCTAGGTCAGGAAGATCCCCTGGAGAAGGAAAAGGCAACTCACGCCAGTATTCTTGCCTGGGAAATTCCATGGACAGAGGAGCCTGGCAAGCTACAGTCCATGTGGTTGCAAAAGAGTCAGACAAGACTTAGTGACTAAACAACAATCCTCCATGACACTTGTTCATTCTTCTTCATTATTTAGTGTGTTATTCATTGCTTTTAGATCAGTTTTTATCTCAGCAACTGAGTTGTCTAATTTTGATTGGTTCCTCTTTATAGTTTCGAGTTCTTTGTTACAGTGCTTTGCATTTCAATCAATTGGGAGTAGTTCCTCTGCCTTTTCATTTTACTTAAATTTCTCTGTCTTTATGAATTTGGGAAAAACCATTATCTACCATGGTTTTGAAGGGCTGTTTTTATGTATGAGCATCTCTGTGTAGACTATATGAACCCAGTATTTTTGTGTGAGAGCTGTTTTTGGTATGGATGCCTGCCGTGTAGTGTGCCAGCCATGATCTCCTTGAAAATGTGTGTAATTGGTGTTGTGGTGACCAGACCCTGCATCAGATCTTAGGCAGGGCCTCCCCTTTTCTCTGTGGCTAGCACAGCTGTGCTAAGGCAGGGTCTGCTCCCCAGTTGTTGGAGTAGAAGCCCCAGGGGTTGGGTTCGATAAGGCTCTGTTGCCTTGTGTGCTCTGTTGCCAAGGAGGTGAGTGCTAAAGCAAGTGAGGCCTATTTAGTCACAGCAAACCTATGTGTCACCCATGCAGGTATCTGCAGTTCTGCACAGAAACAGCTGAAGTTTGCATTGTTTTCTTCCTTGTGTTTGTCTAGTGCTAAGTTGTCACTGGGGACCAGGGCATTGTGGCTGCAAGAGTTGAAGTGGTTGTGCTTTAGCCTGGAATCTATGTTGCCTCTATGGTTAGTCTTACCCAGGGCCTGTCAGCTCCAGATCAAGTTTCAATCTGCAGTGTGAGTGGATGGAACTGGAGCACTCCCACTGGGAAAGAAATACTGCATATTCCTACCCAGGAGCTATCCACTGGAGACACGAGCTTCTGTGATGCTGCCCACCACCTGGTATATGCACTGACAAACTCCTCTGCAACCAGACCCACCTCTAGATCCAGTCCCATTATGGGGCATTGATAATGGGGGACTCCAATGTCAGCCCCACCCCCACAACTCACAAAGCCCACTGCTGCTAGAACCACAGGTCACCGTGAATACACTAACAATGGAGCTCCTAGGGTAGAACCATGCCCAGCCCTACACATGCTAACAATAGTTAGGCCCAGATTACACTCTAGGCCCTCCAGGCTGTCCCACACAGTTAGACTGAATTCTCTCCCAGGGCCCATCTGCTAAAGTCCAAGTTTCCATGACTAGCTGCTGTTGGTACTAGCAGCTCCATTGGAAAGGATGGGAGGTGGCAGCTGTCAGACCAGGTTAACCTCTGTCCCGATTGCTAGCAAGCCAGCAGGCACACATTTCTCATAAGCAGAGTTCAGGTCCTTCTAGTCCTTTTATCCCTCCCAGCAGACCGTACAGAAGGCAAGGGGGATTCCAGAACAAGGGGCCACTCATGTGGACTTTTCCTCTTTCACAGCTCCTTCCCAGGGATGTCAGTCCCTTTCTTATGCCTTTTTTTCTTAGCTCATACCCAGTTATGTGGGAATGTTTCTTGAAGCTTTGGTTGAATAAGAGATCTTCTGCCAATTTTCAGTTGGTTTCCTGTGAGAATTGTTTCACACGTAGGTATATTTTTGATATGTTTGTGGAGACAGGTGAGCTCTACATCCTCCTACTCTACCATCGTGATCTCCTCTGCAATTATTTTAAAAATCTGTACAACTCTGAGACAGGTGATTGAGGTGCTCACTTTAATTACATTTTTATTGATTCTCCCTTACTTTATGTATTTAGTTGCTAATATTCTTGGTGCACATACAGATTTATCGTGGCATAATACTCCTTATTTATCCTGCTTCGTGCTTTCACCCTTCAATCCCACTTTAATTTCAACAGGACCATTTTAGTGGGTCCAAGCACATGTGGTTTCTACATGACCACAGTAAAGTGGGATCTTTGATATACTTTGATTTATCCCCTGTACTTTTACTTATCACCTATACTCTTTCTTCATTAGCCTGTTTCATAATCACCACTGCTTTAAAACTTCACATGCATCCTTTTTGCATCATCTTCTTCCACCTCCCAGCTCATACATTTGCTGAGTATTAGAATTCCCCCTACTATACCCATTCTGTTGGAAGAATCTTTGCTTTTTTCCTACTTTATATAACAATGTCAGTCTATCCATATCCATTTGCAGATATTCGGTTGTTCACCTCATTTTTTTGTTTCCCCCAGCTGAATTTTTCTATTCTTTTCTCTTTTTTGTGGCCAATCATTTCCTTAGTATATTCTTAGCTGGAGCATATGGGTGATATACTCCAACTTCTTGCATATAAAGAAATATTTTTAGATCCATTTAAAAGTATTCAGTACTTCAGAAGCCACAAGAATCTTGAGGTTTATGAACAATTTAAGAAGTTATTAGTGGAGAGAGATAATAATTCATACTGGCTCTCTATCCCTTGGTTTCTGCAGAAGGGTAGGAAGACCTATTTCTTTTCCATGAAAGGCACAGACTTTTCTCTTCCATGAAAGACTTAGAAGTCAACCCGTGTGAAGGCTGAAATTGGACATTGCTGGAACTTACCCGCCTGGAGCAGCCAGAAGGTGATGCAAATATTAGAGCAATCAGCACAATTGAAAGGGCAGCTGGAGAAGGAGTGTTTAAGACAAATAGAGCGGAGTCTCCACCTGTACTCACTAGGGAAAGAGAGCCAGTCAAGCCTGTCCGGGTGATTGAAGAGATCTCACCAAGCAAGATTTAGTTTTCCAGATAGCCTTCTTTGTAGAAAGAAGCCATGCCTCAATAAAAATAAATTCTTTTCTGGTACCAGTCAGATTTATTTTGATAAATAAATGTATTGTTCCAAGGGCTTGATTCCAAGTAAAGGAGGAGAAGGAAGGAAAAGGGAGAAAAAGGAGCCAGGGAGAAGTTTTCATGTCTGTCTCCATGTGAATCCACTGTAAGAATTTCTCTGTAGGAATCACATCTAACCTGAGATCATTTGGAGAAGGTACCACTTTCAGTTTTCCAGAGAGAATCACCAGTACCTACAGATTTAATACAGCCAGAGAAAGATAAATAGATAACCTTTAGGCCCCCTGACAAACTTAACTGAAGATTTTGCCCCTGGACAAAGGGGGTGACTTATTTCCATATACCCTCTCTACATATTGATGTGCATTCTCTCGGCCCTTTGAGACAACATTCTAGGACCACTGATATGAGCCCAATGCCTCATGTAATTACATTTTTTTCAGATCTCAAGGAAGAGCCCTTGAGTGTGTATTTTTAATTTTATAAGGTAAGTAAATAAAATATAAGTATTTGACTCTATGTATATGAAACATCTTGGGCAAAGTCATGCGGGTGAGTCCTAGGACCAGTTGGGAGTATTCATATAGTCTTACATGAGGCACTTCATTTCTTCTTATCCTCTAATGTGCTCTCACATCATTTGAATATACAGCATCTGTGCCATTGTTCTCAATTGCATTCTCTGATGGGAAGCTATATGACTTGATCTCTTACACATTATAGGTGTTTCATAAGGATTATCATTTAAAATAAGGGGAAAAGGCTCACTCCAGGGTGCCACATATTAAACATTTTATCTCTTCTTTTTAAAACAATCAGAGCTAAATGTTTTTACAGATAATCCCAGGTCTCATTAAAGGGGAGTAAATGTTCACTCTTATGAACACTTTTCAGACTCCTCAATAACCTAACTCATTAACATTTCCCTCTTCTCTTTTCCCATTGTCACGTTCCCTCTAGTTTCCTCACCTTTTGAAATTCATCTAAGCATCTCTGTCTTGTGTACCCTTGGCTATGTTCCCCTGACTTTGCGTCCAGAAATAATTTCTGTGGCTATTTATTTAATGTCACCTACTCATGTAGTATCACTAAAAAGACAAAACTTTTCCTATGATGGACTGTCAGGAGTTGATGTCTTTATGGAATTTACAAACTTTGCATTGTGTTTTGAAGAGGGAAGAAATCAATAAAGCTAGGCATTTTTGCCCTTACTTCACCTTCAGGTATTATTTTACTACTGAGAATGTTGAGTCTGCAATTAGATTCTCCTCCTTGAAAAGGTAATGATGCCTCATGAGTGCGGGATTCCATAGCACTTCCCATCTATCCTCCCGCCTACAGGATGGACTGAGATCATTCTAGATTCAGAGCATTAGTTCTCGCTCTCTTTGTGGGTGGCTTCAACTTCATGCTCAGTTCAGTAAGTTTCTTTAGTGTAGCAGAAACCTCGCAGGTCAAACTCTGGGTTCCAGGATGGGCCAATTCTAATCCCTTACTTAAGAATATGGATTGGGACTGCATAGAAAGACCCTGAGCTTGAAAAATAATGCATTACTGTGGGCTCTGTCTTCTCAAGGTGACCTGGAGAACAGAAGAAGAAAGGACCTGGAATGAGGGAGATGTACAGAGAGGAGCCACAGTGAAGGCAAAGAGAGGATCCTTCTTGGTGACAGCTATGCCTTTCAGCTCAGTTCAGTCACTCAGTCATGTCTGACTCTTTGCAACCCCATGGACTGCAGCACACCATGCTTTCCTATCCTTCACCAACCTCCGGAGCTTGCCCAAACTCATGTCCATTGAGTCGGTGATGCCATCCAACCATCTCATCCTCTGTCATCCCCTTCTCCTACTGCCTTCAATCTTTCCCAGCATCAGGGTCTTTTCCAATGAGTCAGTTCTTTGCATCAGGTGGCCAAAGTATTGGAGTTTCAGAATCAGTCCTTCCAATAAATATTCAGGACTGATTTCTTTTAGGATTGACTGGTTGGATCTCCTTGCAGTCCAAGGGACTCTCAAGAGTCTTCTCCAACACCACAGTTCAAAAGCATCAATTCTTTGGCACTCAGCTTTCCTTATAGTTCAACTCTCATATCCATACATGAATAGGAAAAACCATAGCTTTGACTAAACATACCTTTGTCAGCAAAGTAATGTCTGCTTTTGAAAATGCTGTCTAGGTTGGTCATAGCTTTTCTTCCAAGGAACAAGTATCTTTTAATTTCATGGCTGCAGTCACCATCTGCAGTGATTTTGGAGCCCAGAAAAATAAAGTCTCTCACTGTTTCCATTGTTTCTCTGTTTATTTGCCATGCAGTGATGGGATGGATGCCATGCTCTTTGTTTTTTGAATGTTGAGTTTTAAGCCAACTTATTCACTCACAAGAGGCTCTTTAGTTCCTCTTCACTTTCTGCCATAAGGGTGGTATCATCTGCATATCTGAGATTATTGATATTTCTTCCAACAATCTTGATTCCAGCTTGTGGTTCATCCAGCCTGGCATTTCACATGATGTACTCTGCACATGAGTTAAACAAGCAGGGTGACAATATACAGCCTTGACATACTCCTTTCCCAATTTGGAACCAGATTGTTCTTCCATGTTAATTCTAACTGCTGCTTCTTGACCTACATACTGATTTCTCAGGAGGCAGGTAAGGTGGTCTAGTATTCCCATCTCTTGAAGAATTTTCCACAGTTTGTTGTGATCCACAAAGTCAAAAGCTTTGGCATAGTCAATAAATGAGAAGTAGATGTTTTTCTGGAATTCTCTTGCTTTTTCTATGATCCAACATATGTTGGCAATTTGATTTCTGGTTCCTCTGCCTTTTCTAAATCCACCTTGAACATATGGAAGTTCACAGTTCACTTACTGTTGAAGGCTGGCTTGGATAATTTTGAGGATTACTTTGCTAGCATGTGAGATGAGTGCAATTGTGCAGCTGTTTGAACATTCTGTGGCATTGCCTTTCTTTGGGATTGGAATGAAAACTGACCTTTTCAATTCGTATAGCCACTGCTGAGTTTTCCAAATTTGTTGGCATATTGAGTGCAACACTTTCACAGAATCATCTTTTAGGATTTGAAATAGCTCAGCTGGAATTCCAATACCTCCACTTGCTTTGTTCATAGTGATGCTTCCTAAGGCCCACTTGACTTCACATTCCAGGATGTCTGGCTCTAGGTGAGTGATCACACAATCATGGTTATTTGGGTCACTAAGATCTTTTCTGTATAGTTCCTTGTATTCTTGCCACCTCCCCTCTTAATATCTTCTGCTTTTGTTAGGTCCATACTGTTTCTGTCATTTATTGCACCCATCTTTGCATGAAATATTCCCTTGGTATCTCTAATTTTCTTGAAGAGATCTCCAGTCTTTCCCATTCTATTGTTTTCCTCTATTTCTTTCCATTGATCGTTAAGGAAGGCTTTCCTATCTCTCCTTGCTATTCTTTGGAACTCTGCATTCAAATGGGTATATCTTTCCTTTTCTCCTTTGCCTTTTGCTTCTCTTCTTTTCTCAGCTGTATGTAAGGCCTCCTCAGACAACCATTTTGCATTTTTGCATTCTTTTTCTTGGGGATGTTTTTGTTCACTGCCTCCTGTATAATGTCATGAACTTCTGTCCATAGTTCTTCAGACACTCTGGTCTATCAGATCTAATTCCTTGAATCTATTTGTCACTTCTACTATAATCATAAGGGATTTGATTTAGGTCAAACCTGAATGCTCTAGTGGTTTTCCCTACCTGCTTCAATTTAAGCCTGAATTTTGCAATAAGGAGTTCATGATCTGAACCACAGTCAGCTCACGGTCTTGTTTTTGCTGACTGTATAGAACTTCTCTATCTTTGGCTGCAAAGAATATAATCAATTTGATTTCAGTATTGACCATCTGGTGATGTCCATATGTAGAGTCTTTTGTTGGAAGAGGGTGTTTGCCATGACCATTGTGTCCTCTTGGCAAAACTCTGTTAGCCTTTGCCCTGCTTCATTTTGTACTCCAGTGCCAAATTTGCCTGTTACTCCAGGTATCTCTTGACTTCCTACTTTTACATTCCAGTCCCCTATGATGAAAAGGACATTTTTTTTTTTGGTGTTAGTTCTAGAAGGTCTTGTAGGTCATCATAGAACCGTTCAACTTCAGTGTCTTCAGCGTTACTGGTTGGGGCATAGATTTGGATTACTGTGATGTTGAATGGTTTGCCTTGAAAACTAACAGAGATCATTCTGTTGTTTTTGACTGCACCCAAGTACTGCATTTCTGACTCTTTTGTTGACTCTGAGGGCTACTCCATTTATTCTGAGGGATTCTTGGCCACAGTAGCAGATATAATGGTCATCTGAATTAAATTTGCCCATTCCAGTCCATTTTAGTTCACTGATTCCTAAAATGTCGATGTTCACTCCTGTCATCTCCTGTTTGATCACTTCCAATTTACCTTGATTCGTGGGCCTAACATTCCTATGCAATATTGCTCTTTACAGCATTGGACTTTACTTTTATCACCAGTCACATTCACAACTGGGTGTTGTTTTTGCTTTGGCTCCATCTCTTCATTCTTTCTTGAGTAATTTCCTCACTCTTCTCCAGTAACATATTGGGCACCTACCAACCTGGGGAGTTCATCTTTCAGTGACATATCTTTTTTCCTTTTCATTCTGTTCATGGGCTTCTCAAGGCAGGAATACTGAAGTGGTTTGCGATTCCCTTCTCCAGTGGACCACATTTTGTCAGAACTCTCCACCATGACCCGTCCATCTTAGGTGGCCCCACACTGCATGGCTCATAGTTTCATTGACTTAGAGAAGGCTGTGTTCCATGTGATCAGTTTGATTAGTTTTCTGTGATTGTGGTTTTCATTCTGTCCACCATCTGATGGATGAGGACAAGAGACTTACAGAGCTTCCTGATGGGAGAGACTGACCGTGGGATAACTGGGTCTTGTTCTGATGGTGGGGGCATGGGTCAGCAGTGGCCTGCTGCAGGGTCAGTAAATCTTTAATCCAATTTTCTGTTGATGGGTGGGGCTCTGTTCCCTCCCTGTTGTTTGACCTGAGACCAAACTATGGTGGAGGTAATGAAGATAATGATGACCTCCTTCAAAAGGTCCTGTGCACACACTGCTGTACTCAGTACCCCTGACCCTGCAGCAGGCCACCACTGACCCATGCCTCCACTAGAGACTCCTGGACACGCACAGGCAAGTCTGGGTCAGTCTCTTGCAGAATCACTGATCCTCTCTCCTGAGTCCTAGTGCTCACAAGCTTTAGTTTGTGCTCTCCAAGAGTCTGTTTTCCCAGTCCTGTGTAAGTTCTGTAATCAAATTCCACTGGCCTCCAAAGTCAAATTCTCTGGGAGTTCTCAGTCCCTTTGCCAGATCCCCAGGTTGGGAAATCTGTTGTGGGTCTTAGAGCTTTCTTCACTGTGGGAGAATTTCTTTGGGATCATTGTTCTGCAATTTGTGGGTTGTCTGCTCGGCAGCTCTATGGTGGGGTTAATGGCAACCTCCTCCAAGAGGATTTATGCCACAGGCTGTGTGACCAGGTACCTGTGCCCAGAGCCTCTGCCCCTGCAGCAGGCCACTGCTGACTCGTACCTCCACAGAAGACTCAAACACAGGTCTAGCTCAGTCTCAGTAGGTTCTCTGGGTCCTGTTGCGCACACAGTTTTGTTTGAGTCCTCTGAGCGGGTATGGGGTTTGATTCTAAATGCAGTTTCACCCTTCCTACCATCTTACTGGGGCTTCTCCTTTGCCTTTGGATGTGCAATATCTTTTTTTCAGTTCAGTTCAGTTACTCAGTCGTGTCTGACTCTTTGCAACCCCATGAACCACAGCATGCCAGGCCTCCCTGTCCACCACCAACTCCTGGAGTCCACCCAAACCCATGACCATTGTGTCAGTGATGCCATCCAACCACCTCATCCTCTGTCGTCCCCTTCTCCTCCTGCCCTCAATCTTTCCCAGCATCAGGGTCTTTTCAAATGAGTCAGCTCTCCGCTTCAGGTGGCCAAAGTATTGGAGTTTCAGCTTCAACATCAGTCCTTCCAAAGAACACCCAGGACTGATCTTCTTTAGGATGGACTGATCGGATCTCCTTGCAGTCCAAGGGACTCTCAAGAGTCTTCTCCAACACCAAGTTCAAGAGCGTCAATTCTTCGGTGCTCAGCTTTCTTTATAGTCCAACTCTCACATCCATACATGACCACTGGAAAAACCATAGCTTTGACTAGGTGGACCTTTGTTGGCAAAGTAATGTCTCTGCTTTTTAACATGCTGTCTAGGTTGGTCATAACTTTCCTTCCAAGGAGTAAGCATCATTTAATTTCATGTTTGCAATCACCATCTGCAGTGATTTTGGAGCCCCCCAAAATAGGAGTAAGCATCTTTTAATTTCATGGCTGCAATCACCATCTGCAGTGATTTTTGAGCCCCGCAAAATAAAGTCTGACACTGTTTCCACTGTTTCCCCATCTATTTGCCATGAAGTGATGAGACCAGATGCCATGATCTTAGTTTTCTGAATGTTGAGCTTTAAGCCAACTTTTTCACTCTCCTCTTTCACTTTCACCAAGAGGCTCTTTAGTTCTTCACTTTCTGCCATACAGGTGGTGTCATCTGCATATCTGAGGTTATTGATATTTGTCCTGGAAATCTTGATTCCAGCTTGTGCTTTCTCCAGCCCAGTGTTCCTCATGATGTACTCTGCATATAAGTTAAATAAGCAGGGTGACAATATACAGCCTTGACATACTCCTTTTCCTATTTGGAACCAGTCTGTTGTTCCATGTCCAGTTCTAACTGTTGCTTCCTGACCTGTATACAGGTTTCTCAAAAGGCAGGTCAGGTGGTCTGCTATTCCCATCTCTTCAGAATTTTCCACAGTTTATTGTGATCCACACAGTCAAAGGCTTTGGCATGTCAATAAAACAGAAATAGATGTTTTTCTGGAACTCTCTTGCTTTTTCCATGATCCAGCTGATGCTGGCAATTTGATCTCTAGTTCCTCTGTCTTTTCTAAAATCAGCTTGAACATCTGGAAGTTCATGGTTCACATATCTTTTTTTTTGGTGGGATCCAACTTTGTCCTGTCAATGGTTGTTCAGCAGCTAGTTGTAATTTTGGAGTTCTCATAGGAGCAGATGAGCGCATGTCCTTCTACCCCATCATCTTGCCATGAATAGTTCTCTCAGGAGAAGATGAGTGCACGTCCTTCTACTCCATCATCTATGCCTTTGGTTCCATTCTTTTCTGAAACCCAGCTGCATCATGGATCCATGAGCTACCCTGATATCCTTATAACCAATTCCTCTTATTTGCTTTTTCTCCTTGAATAGCTCCAATAGGTTTCTGATCCAACCAGTTAGGTCCTTACTGATAAACATGTGTGTGTATGTCACTCAGTCATGTCCGACTCTATGACCCCAGAGACTGTGGCCCACTAGGCTCCTCTGTCCATGGAATTCTCCAGGCAAGAATACTGGAGTGGGTAGCCATTCTCTTCTCCAGGGGATCTTCCGAGTCCAGGGATCAGACCCATGTTTCCTGCATTGCAGGCAGATTCTTTACCATCTGAGGCCCCAGGGAAGCCCACTAATAGATATATTTAAGTTTTAATGAATTCTTCTCTCCTCCTTTTACCTTTTCCCATGTAATTGCTGGCTTTTGCCTTCATGGTTTTGCTGAGAAAGTACTTGTACATTTGTGTGTTGTATATGGATCTGTATCATTATAGACAAAAGACATATTTACCCTATTCATGAATAAGTGCAGCAAAAGGCATTTCAGAACCTCCCTTTGAAACAGGAGGGATAGGGGCAGGCACAACCTTTAAAAGAATGACATAGCCATTGAGGATATGACAAAACTGATTGGAATCTATTAGGTTCAAGATGGTGGAAGATTTGCTTTCAGTAGACCTTGAACCTCAGTATCTGCTCATTGTAATGCATTAGCATACGCTAAATGACACATCTATGAGCACAATGACAGTTCCAAGACTGATTATAAAAGGCCAAAAAGTGTGTGGTGGCCCAGTTCTTGGAAATCCCTGCCCGCTCCCCCAAATAGTTGGAATTATTTAGCCTCATTAGCCTATGAAATATCCTCATTGGCCTCCCACACATTAGCCTATGAAATTACCCAGCCCATAAAATCTAACCACCTCATATTTCTGGGCCTTTCACCTTCTGAAATGGCCCACATTCCATCTGTGAAATGTGTTTCTCCCAGAGCTACTCTTGCCTTTTGAGATGGACCGTATTCTGTCTAAGGTATATCTCTCTAAATAAATCCACTTCTTAAAACTATCACTTTGCTTCTCACGGAATTCCTTCTGTTCTGAGACATAAAGAACCTGAGCTTCATTAAGTTCTTAGACCAGGTATGCAATCTCAATTAAAAGACAGTGGGTTTGAGAGCCAGCCTGTGTGTTCAAGTCCCAGTCTGAGTTTGGTTGGATTCAAATCTCATCTCAGTGTGTGGTTTCATTCCACGTGAGATGTGTGGTTTCTACTTGGTGAGCCACCTGCACCCCCTTATCAGATGCAGTCACTCATCAGCACCAATCTACGTGGAAGTGCAGACTGGTGTCAAAGAATCTTTCATGTTTTTCATAATAAATAAGAAATATGAATTTTATGAGAAATCTCTTGGTTTTGGAATGTTGACTCAATTTGTGTTTAAATATGCAATAGACCAACCAAAAAGCACCTTGCAAAAGTCTGTGGGCTGCTTGAGATCTCTACTGTAGCTACTCAGTAGCTTGCAGAACCTTGCTACTCAGAGTGTGGTGTGAAAAAGCAGCAGCACTGGCATCACCCAGGAACTTACTCAGAATACAGAATCCCAGGCCCACCCCAGACCTGGTGAATCAAAATCTGCTTCTTAACAAGTTCCCTAGGTGTTTGTTTGCACGTGAAAGACTAAGAAATCTTGGCTTGATTCACTTGTTCATAACTGGGCTGCGTTTTGAAATCATCTGAGGAGCTTAAAAAAGTACTGATGTCTCTGGGTCCTACTCCAGAGATTCTGTTTTAATTAGTTCATGATGCAGCCTGGACATTTTCCTAAGCTCCAAAGTTGATTTTAACATGAAGCAAATGTCAAGAACTGCTGCTGTACCACAGACCCCCTACTTCCTCTCACCTCCCAGATAACACACCCAGCAGTACACTCAAACCTTACCTGCTTTGGCCTGTGAGTTGATGACCCTGACTGCAGTCTTACGACTTGACAAGAGTTGCAAATCAAAGGTCCACAAATATTGCCAGAATACAGAAAAACTCTTTTTTTTTTTTGGTCAAGAACAATGTTTCAAAAAAAATTCAATCTGATGGGCCCAAATTAGAAGACAGTACTTTCCTAAGTGCTAACAAGAAACATCAAGTATGAACATCTTAGAAAACTAAACTATTATGGCCAAAAGCACTCAATTACACACTATAAAGATTCTAAATACACAAAGCTAAGCCAAGACCTGCACCTTAAATGATCTCAGTCATCTGAAAATTCCAGTCCTTTGAAAATGTAGTCAAATGAGCAACAATAGCAAAACAACCAAGGTTAAACACTGAGAAAATGAACACCTAAAATTAGAGTAAAAGAAATATGTGTTCTTTTCCATTTTGAGACCTAATCATGCACCTTGATCATAGCTTCCACATTCTAGCAACTAAAGCAAGCTTTTCTGTTTGTTCTGAGTGTGTGTGTATAAAGTTCTCCCAGCGCAATCAACTACAAACAAGAAAACAAGCCCACAGTTCTTTACCCTCCCTGTGCCCATGCTCTTTGCAATGTGATGTGGTTTCTCCCCTTAAAAGGGAGGATCTATTGCCACCCTTTGATTCTGGACTTCCTGGTAAGTTTCTTTGGCCATTAGAGTAGGCAGAAGTGATGTTGTCCATTCCTGAACCTAAGCATCAAGAGGCTTTGTTCATTGCTTCTCTCTTTTAGGCCCCTGCTTCTGGAATGTGAGCAAGCTGAATTAGCTGAATTCAGAGAAGACCCAAGGCCTTCCTAAACCAGCTCACAGCCAGCTGACTCTCAACATTTGAGAAAGACCAACTGACATCAGCAGAGTCATCTACCTGCCCCACCACTGGACAGAGATTCATTAGCAAGCTTGTGTGTGTGCATGATAAAGTCGCTTCAGTCGTGTCTGACTCTTTGTGACCCTATGGACTGTATCCCCAGGCTTGTCTGTCCATGGGATTGTCCAGGCAAGAATATTGGAGTGGACTGCCATGTCCTCCTGCAGGGAGTCTTTGCAACCCAGGGATCAAACCTGTGTCTCCTGCAGCTCCTGTATTGCAGGTGGATTCTTTACCACTGAGCCACAAAGGAAGCCCTGAGTAAGCCTAGCTAAGAGCAATAAATTAATCCATCCATCCCACAGAGTCATGAATCATATAAAAGCTTGATTTGTTTTGGAGTGCTTCGTTACACAGAAATAGCCAAGTGACATACCCACCCTGGAGAATTTCAACTAGACATTAAAATCCCAAAGAAACAACTAGAAAGCAGCTAAGCTAAACTAGAAAAGACTAAGGAAGGTGACAAAGTGAACTACACGGGAGATGATTTCTCTCTCCTTGTCAACCGGGAGTGCACAAGAGCTCCCTTCTCCACATACTCACCAAAACTTACCTTTTGTCCTTTTGAGAGTAGGCATCCTAGCAGGTGTGAGGTGATATCTTACTGTGGTTTGCATTTCCCTGACGATTAGTGACGCTGAGCATCTTTTTATGTATTGGTTGGCCATTTGCATGGAAGATCTTGCTTACTAAATCCTCCTTGAGACACATGTTCTGGGCTTCCCTGGCGGCTCAGTGGTAAAGAATCCACCTGCTAGTGCAGGAGACATGGGTTTGATCTCAAATCAGGAGGATTCCCTGGAGAAGGAAATGGGAGCCCACTCCAGTATTCTTGCCTGGGAAATCCTATGTGCAGAGAAACCTGGTGGGCTACCGTCCACAAGTTGCAAAGAATTGGACATGACTTAGGGACTAAACAACAACAGAACTGTGTCCTGGATATCTGTCTCTTTGTTCACACACACACACACACACAGAGTGACAATTCTATAACTGTCTTATCAAAATCATCCCCATCTCCTGAGAGTCTCAGGAGAGAGACTATAGCTCTCTGAATAGAGAGACTATACAGACCTACTATGTAACAGGTCACCGTTGACATTTCTTCACATCATTTTGAACTGGACACCATCCAGGACAGACGACCTCCCAGAGAAAGAAGTGGTTCCAAATGTTAACAGTGAGTTGAGAGCAGCCCAGATATGTGATCAGGAACATGCAACGAAAGTAATTTTCAATAAGTTCCTGTGAATAGCAATTCTTAGAAAGCTTTCTATGGGATGCCATCTGGACGCATAACTATCACCAGGATGAAACAGCACTGGCTTCCACTCTCGCCGTGCACATCTCTTATAATTATCTATACTCCCAAGTTTTCTGAGTTTTTATTTTAAAAATTAAGGGAAACTTTATCATTTCACATTTGGTTTTCAATACAATTGTAGCACACTTTCTAAAATGCCACGTAATCTAAAAGTAATTTACATGTGAGCTAGGGATATGCCGGATTTTTAGGATATTTTCCTTCTTACTTCCCAAATTGTGCTCTGACTAATCTAGTAGTAAAATTAGTTAAATATTCAACTAGGCATAAGCTGCATGATTAGAGAGGATAGCTGTGAGAGCTGGAAGGAAACCAGGCTGATTTAAAATTTATCAAGAGATCATTTAATTCCATGCAATGAGCATTTCCTGCACTGCCAGGGAACTGGTCATCATTATTCATTAAGACACAACCCACATGGAGCTAGATTAAGGAGTGATCATTCAGAGACCTCACTAGTTTTTACATACAAATGAGACCCCATGGTCTTAACAGCACAGACCAGCCTCCAGATGGCAATTTCACCTTGTGGGTCATTAAAACAAACCTGTCCTTGGAGCTTTATCCAGCAGACAATGCCTCACCCCACTACAATCAACCTGATATGTGCAGCACGTTGCATGTTGCTGCCTTGATTAGAGTACACCAATCATCCAATTACACGGCATGATTTCTCAAGCCTCTCTTGAAACAAGCCCCTAGAAAACCAGGAGGAAAATCAAATTGAAGGAAGCCCCAGGATTTCAATAGGCTTTAACCACAAAGGCTTTAATTTGTTTATAAGTGAATAAGGGGTGGAAGGGAAACAAGGTTCTTTATTTTCTGCCCAGTCTTTCCCGGGCAGAGACACAGCTCAGCAGCAGAAGGTAAATGTGCCATGTGGGAAAGCCTCCTCTGGCCTTTCCTTTTTCCTTTCCCTCTAGGCTGACCAAGCAGGGTGCTTTCACCTTGGTTACTAACACATAAATCGAGAGGAAGCAGCTCACTTCACTGACTGCATCATTAACTAGCAAGACTGTTCTTTACATTTGATAAAGTGACCTGCAAAATAGATCTTTTGCAGAAAGCATACATCCAAATGTCTCCTTATGAATAAAAACCAAGTGTCCATGAAAAGACTCCTCTGGAGAAACATAACTAGCACTTTTTGGATTCCTGCCCTCCGGCTGACACAACATAAAGCACTGGGTGCCAGTGTTAAATTTCCTCTCAACCTCTCTAGTGGGACCTTGACGTTCAGATGGGTCTGTCCTTTGCTTATGGACAGGCAGGAGAGGCAACACAGAGTAAGAAATGATGCTGGACAATTTGATAAAACAAGCTCAGCTTCCAGTTCTTTCCAGAGGACAGGGAGACATGACTGGGAGCATGGACACTGGAAGCAGACCAATTGGAGTCTAAGTTCTAATTTTACCACATTTGGATCTTGGTAAAGCTCTTAAACTGCCCCCTATTCTGAGTCTTGGTTTCTACTGAGGTAGAGATACTCCCTTTTATCTGCTAGATCAAGTCATAATTCATGCCAAGTTTCCAGCACAGGATATGATGCATGAAGAGTATTGAGCCAATGCTGGTTATTATTATTTATCATACTATTTTCCTTGATTTATTCTCCTTTCAGTCCCTTACTGGTGTAGCTCGAGAGCTTTACCTAAAACAGCTTCCAGCAGATGGAAGTGAGAAGCAAAAGGAGATCACGTGCTGTGATGATGATAAGGCAGTAATTAAACAGGAATTACCACATAAATTCAACTGGGCAGGAGGGATCAGGTAGGAAATCTGGTCTATCCGTTTTTTATCAGAGGAAGAACTGTGCTTGTAGTGATGCTGGAGCTGGAGGCAAAGAGTGTGGGGTTGAGAGGAAATGGGAGCCTCAACACCTAGGGCTTTCACTTTGATTAAGACTCCATTCTTTGCACCACATCCTTCAATGAGAGGAACATTGAACACAGGCTGTGGTCCGAGAGACCCAATTTTGATCTGCTGGCTCCCAGAGGCAGCCATCTGCCACATCTGATTGGGGAGCAGAGATAAAATTACATTGCTGCGGCATCACTTCCCTACTCCCTAAGAAACCCGGTGAAGGATGGCAGGCTGGCTGGCTGTGGCCACTTAAGAGGACAGTCCATTCCGTGTTAATGGAGCAGAGACAAGCGGGACAGCAAAACCGGGAGAGATGCATTTTATGTTTTTTTCATGGAGGGACCTCAGGGAGAGACAACATCCCATAGCAACGCTGGTAAAAGAAATCAGAACCATGTTAGTATGGTGACATCTCTATCAGTTTCCCAGACCAGAGGAATAAGGACAATTTTGAAAAGAGAAGGGCAGCCGGAAATAAGAAAGAAAGACTTCCGCATGAGAACACTGCCAAAACGCAGTTCGCCCACAGCGCGGAGGTGAAAGCCTTCGTAGAGACAGGAGGCGCAGCTGGAGCAGGAGCAAGGGGGCCCTTGGTTGTAGTCCTTCCCAGAAGCCCTGGGGAGGCGGACAGTAGGGGTGGCAAGAGATGGTGGGTGATCTACAAAGGAGGTGCTCTTCCAGCACTTTTTTTCACACTCTGTGTTGACATAGAAGAGAGACATTAGAGGGCATAAGTGTGAAAGCAAGACCACAAAAAGCACAGAGAAAACCATCCAAAGGGGGCATGTGCTTATTACAGGCCCTCTCCCCAACCAGTTCTCCCCAACCAGTTCTCCCCGTGTTAGCACCTGCTGACGCTTGCGGCCCTAGTCCTGCTGTTAACCACCGCTGGAACTTAGGAGATTTATTTTCACCTACCAGCTAGGGGTGCTGCTGCTTGTTCTGCCTCTGAAATGTTCCGAGGTGGATTCATTTAGGGCTTTGACAGCAAAGGTGCTGTCAGTGTGCTGTTCCTCTCCAGTGAGACACAAACAAGAGAGTACATAAACCCAGATGGGAAATGGAGATTGGGGACCACCTCACCCCCTTCCTCCAACATTTTACAAGTGAGACTGTGATGGCTCAGGAAAGCTGACTGAGTTCTATAAAGTCACACACCCTGTTCAGAGGTGGACCTGGGGCTAGAAACTACGCAGCTTTAGAGAAATAAACCTCTTCATTGTTAACAAGTTCAATACTGAAGTGCGTGTGAATTAATGGGTATCTCCTTTATTGAAGGCATGAAAATCAGGATGATTTTCTTACAGTTGTGACAGCTCGCAAGAATCAAAGTCCTTCCCATATCTGAGAGTCTACCAACCCCCAGAAAACAAAACAATGGAAAAACTGAGTGTCAAAGCCAGCAGGGTTTGCAGAACAGTGTGGACTTGGGGCAGCAGATGCAGCTGGATGACTGTGAGGTGGCTGGGCAAATTCTCAGAGGACAGCAGCTGGAGTTCCCTAGAGCACAGATATAAGAACTTCCAGTATGCAAGGCACCCTTCTAGGCCTGCTTAGCTCACACAAAGGTAAGAAGGGGCGTGGAGGGGAGTGATGCTACAATGTTGGCACTAGATCACATGGATGTCACATTCATGTACATTACATCACAGCAAGCCAGCTGTGTATTGCTCCCCCTATTTTACAGAGAGGAGCCTTCATCGGTGGCAGAGAAGGAGTCAGTGTAATGTGTCTGTGTATACTCTTCATCTGCCTCCCCACAATTTAGCCGGAAAAGGATAAATACATAGAGAAACTCAGGTGTGCTCATGAAGCTGACATTTCAACAAACTAAAGGTTGGGAAAAGGAAATAAACATTCTCTGGTGTTTGCACGCATTGCATAGCACAGGGATGGGTGTGATCTTGACAGCTCCTTGCTCTCCTTCTGGACCAAAGGGGCTGCTGGACTCCCTCGTTAAGCAGAGAGCTGGTCATTTGCAGAGTATAGATTTGGAAACTTTCCCAAGAGACAGTTTAAGAAGTCTGGATTCTACTCTGTAAACAGTGGGGAGTCAAAAATGTGTTTCTCGGAAGAAGAGGAGCTGGATTAGACATGATGCTTACAGTGGAGCTAGTCCAAAAGGATAAAACTCAGGTTTGAAAATCTGGTGGGAAGAGGTAGTTGGAGCATCAAGATTAGAGGTGATGAAAGTGGAAAGAGAAAATGAATGGAATTACCTTAGGACCCTACCTTTGGACAGCCTGCATGATTAATCCCCATGAATGTGGTTCTATAACATGGTTCCATTAGCCTAGAATCTCCTAGAAATAATGCCTTTGAGCTAAAGGGCTGCTGGAGCTGGACTCTGTACCCCAGTGGGCAGCTAGTGAGGAAATCTTCCTGCAAAGGGAGGTGCTGGAGGCTCTCAAGCCCTGGAAAAGTGTCTACTGATTCCCTTAGCCAAGAAAGGCCCATCACCAGGAGTACTTCTTCCAGTCACATCAGCCAAAGAGTGGGGAATGAATAGAGAGGTGTGCTTTACTATTTCATTATCTGAGTCCATTCCTCCGCTCATGCCCAGATTCTAATCCAGTGGTGGGGTTGAACCACTTAGGTCTGCCTTGCTAGTTTCCTGAAAAATAGGCAGAGTCAGATCTTAATTTGAAGGGACTATTATGAAAGCTCTTTGATGAGTAACATTTCTAAAGTGCAAGAACAGATTTTAAAATTGTCAGTCCTGTTACGCAGACAATCCCTGGGCTTCACTCAGGGCTAATCCCATGCCCTACTTTCTTCACTGATCACAAACAGAAAAGCTGGTTAGAGATATGTCTCTTCCTCCCATACCCAATTACTACCTTGGTTCTAGCTGTCAGGAGACCTTGCTAAAGGAAGGAATGCCATAATTCAGCATTAGCTCACAAGAAAACATGAGTGGGAGTTGAAATCACAAGTAGACAGAGAATAAAGTAGAACCAAAATTCATCATGAAGTCATTTTCGCCTCCTGCACTCCTCTGTGACCCAGACAAGAACCCTTATTTGTAAAGAACATAAAGATTTGCCCTTATTATGGGTGGTTGATGCTATTTTTAAAGTGTTGGGATGTACATTCCTCTCCTGGAAAAGAGCAGTGTATTTAGAAATGCTCTGATCTTTTATCTACAATCAGCAGAAAAAAATTATAATTTAGCTCACTTTGAGGAAATGGTGTTTGGATCAGACTCCAAAAGCAGAAGATATGGATAATTGGCAATTCTCTGCCTCTAAGAACTGTGATAAATGTCACAGAAGAGCCTTGGCCAGCACTTCAAGAGGTCCCTGGGAAGCCCTTAGGCTTCCCCTGATGGAGACATGGAGGAGGGCAGCTTTTGGAACTGGCTAGTTGGCTTCAGGCACCCAGCATTTCGGTCATAGCAGTTTTGAAAGTGGAAAGTGAACTCTGCAAATGTAGCCAAGCCATCTTAATTAAGGCCAGAGCCTCTTCATTAAAAAGAAATAGTACTTGAGTTCAGAAATCCAATATGAGTTGCCACAATGAATTGAAAATGATGGAGTGCACTGGCTAAATATGCAGCTAAAGACATGTATGAATTTTAGTTGCCTTGTCTTCAAGCTGGTCTCAAATTAAAGGCCAAGTGGCTAACAAGAGGGGCCAAGGGCAGTGGGGTTGACGGTGAGAGCTAGCAACTCTGGCGCTCAGATCAGAAGCTGCACAAACCCTCAATGACCTTGGCCTTACCTGGGCCTGTCCCTCTTTGTTTCCAATCCTGCAATGAGTCCCCCAAATTCTTCCTGATTCCAAGGCATTCGTGTCAGCCCCCTGCCTAAAACCCTCCAATGTCTTCCCACGGCACTTAGACTGAAAGGCAAATCCCAGCCAAGGCCTGCAGGGCTCCCAGTGGTTTAGCTTCAACTCCACCCTCCCCACTCACATCTTCCCGCCCCGCTCTGTTCACCCCATCCCAGCAACGCTGGACTTCTTTCTGCTCTGTGAACACAACCAACTTGCTCCTTTCCTGCCTCACGGCCTTTGCACTGGCAGCTCCCTTCTCCTGGACTCTTCCAAATCTTTGCATGGTTGGTTCCCGTCCTTTGGTCCACATGTTACCTGTTCTTGGAAGCCTTTCTGACATTCCCTATATATGCAGTCCCTCCTTGACTATCTAATCACTATCCTGTTTTGGTCTTTTTTATTCAACAAACTCTGACATTACTGTGTTTGTTTATTTTTCTGTTTCTCCACATTAACATCTAAGGCCCTGGAGAACAGAGACCTCATTTGTCTCGTTCACCACTAGATCTCTAGCACCTATAACAGTGTTCAGTTGCTATGCTTAAACAAATGAATAAATCTCTTAGGAAACTCACAATAATAAAAAATCTAGAAAGCTCCACAATCATCTGAGCACATGTGGAAATGCATCAGTCTGGCAATCTTCCCAGGGAATTCTGTGTTCCATTACTGCAGCTCCAGCCTCCCCTCTGCTTAGGCTGGCACTTGACAGAAAAGAGAAGTCATTTGTAGGAAGTCACTTAATAGCAAAAAACAGGTTCTAATTTTCACTCCCCAGAACCACTTACATTCATTGGTACTTTTCACCCAGAGATGCATCCTGCAGTCAGTCCCATTAATATCTTACATAAACAAGCCACAAGAGGTATCAGTCGGAAAGTCTTTTAAATAATGTTTCAAGCAGCCTGAGCACAGACAGTAATTTCAAAGTCAGAGGGACACCACTGCTTGGGAAAGAGCAGCCTGGGATGGAAAGGAGAAACTGGAATTGGCCTCTCCTTCTGCAGTCCACTTATCTACCTGTTCTTCTTACACTTCTATTTAGATGTTGTCTAGGGTGCTGCGTACACCCAAGGAACACAAAGAAGGTGATTTGTCCAGTTAGGATGCAAATTGTGAGTGTGTTCACTGGAGCGTATTTTGTTTCATCTTGAGTCGGTGATCCAGAAAGGCAAGTAGAAAGAGATGAACTAAATGGAGCCAAACTCATCTACTGTGCTTGCTTCCCTTTAGAGTAAAATTGTCGTCGTCATTGTCTTAGTTGCTAAGTAGTGTCTGACTCTTCGGGACTCCTTGGACTGTAGCCCACCACAGGATCTCCCAAGCAAGAATGCTGGAGTTCCTTGCCATTTCCTTCTCCAGGGGAATCTCCCCAGCCCAGGGATCGAACCCACGTCTCCTGCATTGGCAGGCGGGTTCTTCACCACTGAGCCACCTGAGAAGCCTAATTCTAAAATTACAATTCTAAAATTAAAAAAAAGGTAATGGTCTCTAGAAATAAGGGTGTGTGGTCAGTCTGAATTCTCTCCTATGGCTCCCTCCCTGACTAACTGATTTCTATTGGTTACAGAATTTCCTCAAGGGTGACATGGATGTGTGTGGTACCTCTGTACCTCACACATAGCAAACAACAAGGAAACTATTCAGGAGATGTACAGTAATAGTGATGACAAAAGTAATGACTCAGCTGTATTTTCCTGGGAATCACGATGAAGGACAGAGCGGCGCACAGACCCTAGTGTAGGGACTGAGACCCTTGATGGAATTTGGCTGTTTCTGCAGGTATAGAGCTAGGCTGGGGCTGCCAGAGAAGGACTTCCATAGGGAAACTAGAGAACTCAAGGACTGAGGGGCTTGAAACCTCCAAATTCAGTGTCATTGCTTCCCATTGCAGTATGACAGAGGCTTAAGGGCATTTACATAAAAAGTATTAAACTAAGCCGGGTGGCTGACCTTTTTTTCCTAAATCTAAGTAAAAACCATCTAGAAGGCCAGACCTGCTCAGAAAGGAGCCCTGTTTTAATCCTCTTCGCCACCATTCAACTAATACTTAAGCACATGCCACATTCAGGACATTCTGTTGGGTGCTACGGACTCAATGTAAACAAGATAAACAAGTTTCCTGCCTCCTCTAGAGCTTTTGTTCTCGTGTAAGTTTGTCTTTTTCTTTTTTAATGCAGCTTTATTTAGATATAATTCACATAACATACAATTCACTCATTTTGGGTGTATAATTTAATGGCTTTTTATATATTCATGGAGTTATTCAACTGTCACCACAATCTATTCTAGAGCATTTTCATTACTTTAAAAGGTAATGTAGGTTTTAAAGGAGTTAATCTCTTAGTCAGTTATGAGCTGCAATCGGGGCCATTGCTTCTCCTTCTTTGGGAAAATGAAGTGAGTAACAGGAGGAGCTCTCTGGTCTCAGGATGCCATGGCAGCTCCCAGCAAAGTGACCCTTAAATTGTGAATTGATGGATGAGTGGGAGATAGCCAGGCAAAAGGAGGGAAATGAGGGCACAAAGTAAGAGGTTTCATGGTGAATCTGAGGAACTGAGATAAGAATTTTGAATTTCATCTTAGAAAAATTTGTTTTCTAATTTTAAAGAGTTTTAAGTCTCTCTGCTCTCCCTTCTCCCCCCGCCCCACCCTCACCATGGTCAGATTTTCATTTTAAAACTATTGATAAATCTCTTACTGATGGCTGGAGAATGGATTCAAGAGAGACAAGTGTGAAAGCAGGAAGGCAGTTAGGAACCAGCACAGAAGTCCAGACACAAGATGATGGTGGCCCAAATTAGGGTGTTGGCCATGGATGTGAGATTTTTTAGGACCTAAATTGAAAGACCTCGATAATTGATTGACTATGGGAGTGATGAATCCCAAGTAAGCTGGTACATCTAGGAATATGGTCATGGAACGAAAACTAGAAGAAAAAGGATTTTAGGATTTAGGAGATAGATCATTACAGGTTTGATATTGGATAGATTGACAATGAAGTGTCCATAGACTGAGCTGTCAAATACTTGAATATGAATCTGGTATCGGAGGTGAGATCTGAGCTGAAGACACAAATATGGACTGTTGGCCACCGATGCCCTCCCAGGCTGAGACCACCCAGGGAGAGACCACAGAGTAGAGAAGGGAGTCTTAGACAAAGCCAAGGGGAACAACTTTTTAAAAATTGAAACATAGTTGATTTACAATGTTGTGTTAGTTTCTGGTGTACAGCAAAGCAATTCAGATGTGTGTATATATATATAGTTATTCATATTATTTTCCATTATGGTTTATTATGGATACTGAATATACTTCCCAGTGCTTGCATGTGTGCTAAGTCACTTCCGTCATGTCTAACTCTTTGCAATCCTATGAACTGTAGCCCACCAGGCTCCTCTGTCCATGGGATTTTCCAGGCAACAGTACTAGAATGGTTGCCATGCCCTCCTCCAGAGGATCTTCCTGACCCAAGAGTTGAACCTGCATCTGCTGCACTGGCTGGTAGGCTCTTTGTCACTGGTGCCACCTGGGAAGCCCCAGTAGGACCTTCTCATTTATCTATTTTATATATATAGGTTGTATCTGCTAACTGCAAACTCCTAATTTACCACTCCCCCTCTTTCCCCTTTGGTAAACTTAAGTTTGTTTTCTGTGTCTGTGAGTCTGTTTTGTAAATAAGTTCATTTGTATCATTAAAGATTCCACACCTGTGATATCATATGATATTTGTCTTTCTCTGTCTGACTTATTTCTCTCAGTCTGATAATCACTAGGTCCGTCCCTGTTGCTGCCAATGGCATTATTTCCTTCTTTTTCTGGCTGAGTAATATTCTATTGTGTATGTATACCACATCTTTATCCATTCATCTGTTGATGGGCATTTAGGTTGCTTCCATGTCTTGGCTATTGTAAATAGTACTGCAATGAACACTGAGGTGCATGTGTCTTTGTGAATTATAGTTTTGTCCAGTTATACACCCAGGAGTGAGATTGCTGGATCATGGTAACACTTATTTTTATGGAACCCCCATGCTATTTTCCATAGTGGTTTTACTAATTTATGTTCTCACTAATAGTGTAGGAGGGGGGAATGTGAGCATTTTAATGGTGGGTAGAGGAGGATGAGCTGGTAAAAGAGGGTGAGAAAGAGTTTGCAGGGAAGAGAAGGTAAACCAGGAGAGTGCAGTGACCAAGGGACAATGGTGCTTTGAGGTGGGAGAGGCTATTTGTTTAAACACTGCTGAGAGATGAGGCCTAAAGAAAATTTTTAGTGACCTTCAGTTCAGTTCAGTCGCTCAGTCGTGTCCGACTCTTTGTGACCCCATGAATCACAGCACTCCAGGCCTCCCTGTCCATCACCAGCTCCTGGAGTTCACTCAGACTCACGTCAATCGAGTCAGTGATGCCATCCAGCCATCTCATCCTCTGTCGTCCCCTTCTCCTCCTGCCCCCAATCCCTCCCAGCATCAGAGTCTTCTCCAATGAGTCAACTCTTTGCATGAGGTGGCCAAAGTACTGGAGTTTCAGCTTTAGCATCATTCCTTCCAAAGAAATCCCAGGGCTGATCTCCTTCAGAATGGACTGGTTGGATCTCCTTGCAGTCCAAGGGACTTGACCTTAGTGAGAATCATTTCAGTGATGGACAGGGGAGGGGTGAAGAAAAAGGAACATGTGCAGAAAGTTTTGAGATATCTGGCTTGAATGGGAGGAGAAGGATAGTGTGGATGAAGGGTCGGGTGGGGCAAAGAAGGAAGATTTAACATAGGAGAGATGTAAGCAAAAGGCAATGCTAATAGGAAGGATAAGAGGGAGCAAGGAGAGACGTACAGATCAGTACATGTTTCCTTAGTTAATACTCTGCCCTGTTGCCTTGGGTCTCTTAAAGAATAAAAGGAACATTTCATTGGCATAATGTATTTTAAGCAAACAGTTGCCAACTAAACTCCTGTCAAGGATATGGGGCACTGGGCCAAAAGTAGAAGGAATTGTGTTAGGATCACCCTCCACCTCCATAACAGAGAAAATTAATGGCACTGCCCTGCATACCTCTGAGAAAACCACTTAACTAACTGCTGACTCTGCCAGTTTTTGTTATTTACTTCCCTGTTTGATAGAAGTTGAAAAATCACTTGTATTATTAATTTGTGTAAAACCTCTAGCTACAGAATGCGACTCTAAAGCTATTTTTACAAAGCAAAGTTAAATTCTCAGATTTTTGCTTTCAAATAACTATAGTCATTCATCAATGGTTCTCATAAACACAAGCTTACAATTATTTTTACCTTTCATTTTCTAGATAGGATAAACATGTATGGGTTTACTCTAATTCTCACTGCACAGTCATACATAAAATTACCAAAAGAGCCCTTAGTCCCTTTCCTATTTTTCGGACAATCAGACAATTACCTCTCCCCTTAAGGAAAATCTCCACTCATTTTAAATATTTATTATCCACTCTCTTTTCTGTCAATCAAGAAGCATTTATTCAACTTCAGCTACAAGTTTAGTGCTGTAGTGGGTAGTGGGTGGAGACACTCAATTTATTGAGCCCTTGATGAATGTCCTGGGTTCTAAGCAGAAGACCCTTAGTTGGACTGGGGGACTCCATTTCAAGGGAAAGGGAAGCTGCAATGCAGCAGAAGCCAAAGCAGCAGAAATGGAAGAAAATTTCCATTCTTTCCTATTTACAGTAAAAAAGATTCTTCCCCCACTGGGGATACTATTTCAGACTTTTCTTAGCCATTATTGTCATTCAAAAAGATAGATGATAGATGTTGCTGCTGCTGCTAAGTCACTTCAGTCATGTCCGACTCTGTGCGACCCCATTGATGGCAGCCTACCAGGCTCCTCCATCCCTGGGATTCTCCAGGCAAGAACACTGGAGTGGGTTGCCATATAGGCAGATAAAAAATAAAATAAACCCAAATAAGCTTTTTAAAAAGATGAGCAAAGTAGCAGCAAGCCCAGATCTGACAGTATGCAGATTTTTGATCTGACCCCAGCTCTGCCACTGAGTGTGCACAAGTGTTTAACCTCTCAGTTTCCTCAGCTGTGAAATGGGAGTAATAATAATGCCTTCACCATAGAATTAGTGTTAGGGTTAAATGCGATAAATCATACCATGAGCTTAGCAGAGGTGTAACCAAAGCTACTGATGGGTATCGTGGGGCGTGTCCCAGGTAGATCCATAGGCAGGCTCTGGGTACATGGCTCCTCAGATTTTCAGTCATCTCCTGGTGCAGCAGACATCCTTCTTCTGGGCTGAGATCTGAGTCTTAAACCATTTTCTCTCTTTGTTCCATTTATGATTTTGTGACTACAGACAGTGAGACAGGCAGGCAAGCGGTTCCACTCCCTGCTGAGGATCTTCCTCCTGGTTCAAGCCAGATGTCAAGTGGACAGTTACAGAGAAACAAGGTTGTCAGGGTTGTGGCAGTGGGAACAGGAAGATGTCAGATTCTGAAGACAGAGTAAGAAGACAATGGGACTTGGCAATCAATGCTAAGGACAGTTAAATATCACCACAGATTTGGGGAAATTGCTGATGCCCTAGAGAAGAAAGCTTAAATCCAGAACTGGGACGTGTCCAGAGTGGGGAGGGAAAACAAGTTCTACATAATTTGGACAAGAAAGATTTTGATAAAAGATGGTAGGACAGATGAGTATAAATTTCTAGTGGACAAATAAGAGATACAGTGTATACGTATACACACACGTATGTACGAGTTACGAGGATAAAGTGATAGTTAAGGCAGGAGAGTAGAGGCACCCTTTGAAAGACAGCACTTAGCAACACAGAAAGTGAGAGTTTAAAGCAAAGGGACTGATGCACTCAGTAACAGATGGAAGGTGGATTGGTACAATGGCAGATTTGTAGGGACATTCACAAATATGTAGCCCAACTCACTTTAAGGATAAAGAAACTGAGGTTCAGAGAACACTGGTGATTCATTGAATGGTCCGCATCATTCAGAAAATGGGAGGTCACAGGCCTAAGTTCTCGGACTCCCAGTTTTTGTCCATTCCCACAGTTCTAGGCAAGAGACCAGGAAATGGCTATGAGCAAGGTGAATGCTGATTAATACCACCAGAATGAAATTGGTAAGCATGAGGTTCTAAATTGGGGTAAAGTCAACTTATGAGTCAAGGAATTATGAATACTAAAAAAAGTGAGTTTCCTTTGTCCTTTGACATAAATCAATGAGAAACAACAAAGCAACAAAAAGCAAAACCAGAAAAATATCTTAAAATGAAATGGAATCTTGTTATCTGGGGGCTGATTAATGATTTCCAGGGCTGGAGAATCATTTCCCTACTTTATTCAGGATAAGGAAGTGGCAGAAAAAAATTAGGTTCAAACCATTTCTTTTTTACTTGAATTCATCATGCTTCTTGTCAGTCCTGAATCATGCATGAAGTTGACGCGAAGGAAAACTTGATTTGCACTGACAAACGTCTGGGTCATAAGCTGTGACAACTTGCAACATCTCCATTAAAAAAAAAAATTGAATCTGAAGAGCTAGTAATGCATGTTGCATGAAGGATTTCTGATTATAGCACCCATTTTCAGTCTCAGAAAACAAACAGTTCTCTAAATGATCCAACCCCTCTGAATCCGTCATCTCTACTGGTGGTGGCTCAGCCAGTATTGGAGCCAAAATTGCCACTTAAGCCTGCCCCTGTGCGTTTCCCTGGTGGCTCAGCTGGTAAAGAATCCACCTGCAATGTGGGAGTGAAAAATGAAAAGTGAAAGTGAAGTCGCTCAGTCGTGTCCCACTCTTAGTGACCCCATGGACTGTGGCCCACCAGGCTCCTCAGTCCATGGGATTTTCCAGGCAAGAGTACTGGAGTGGGGTGCCATTGCCTTCTCCTGAGAGCACAAGAGGGGAGGGTTAATTATCCACCTCGCACTGTATTTCTCTACCAAACACAGGAACATGCCTGGGTGGACGCTTGATGGTGAGTGACTGATGTTATCAACTTTTTTCATTCTCATTTTATCATAGGCTTGAAAGAAGAGTAAAACACACTCACACTGTGAACTTTCCTGCTTATTTGGTACCCTTCAGTGCATTCCACAAGAGGCAACTGGGACCTGCTTTTTCTGTCAGATGAAAATGCCCTCAAGTAATCTTTCTGAAGCAAGGAGGAGGATTAGCCAGGTTCCAGAGTAAATGTTTCTCTCGGAGCAACAGGGGCTCCAGCTCCCTCATTTAGGGAGCTCCCTTGGGTCCACACCATGTTGTTTATAAGGTGCATCACAGAGGAACCCACGCTTTTGTGAAATGTGAAACCAAACCCACGATTTGGTTGCAGCACAGCAAGAGTCCCCAGCCCTACCTCAGATTTCTCAAATCTTGAAAAACAGATGAGCTTGTTTCTTCAAGAAGCATTTTTGAACCACTCAAGTAACAAGGTTGAGAATTTTATAATGTTCATATGTATAAAAAATTTAAATCTTAAATTTCATCTGCCTCTGTGAAATAATTATTTCATCTTCTGAGTGATAATATTGTGATCTGGAATCTGATTGTTCAGACACTTACTATTTGTGGGGCCTTGGATAAGATGCCTAAACTCTGTTTCTCAGTTTCCTTGTATGTAAAATGAGGCCACAAATAGTACCTACTTCATAATATAGAGCTAAAATACTTAAAGCACTAAGCCTAGTGCCTAGGAAGTTAAATCCTCAGTAAATACAAGCTATCATTAGAACCCTTTATTACTCCATTAACCAATTAATCATCTAGTTATCTAGCACTTTCTTCAAAAAACCACCTCTTAGATTTATTCTGTTATTGAATTTCTGTTTCACTTTGTCATTTTCTTTTCTCGTGCTTTATTTATGTTTAATTCAAAATTTTTATTGCAATGAGTATTTCATTCATTTATTTCCATTCTCTCTTATTTAGTAGTATGTTTAAAAATATGAATTCTTGTTTAAATATGGTTTTAGCCTTCTTATATGTAGCAATTTGATTATAGCATAGACATTATGAAATTTCAATTTTGGTTTCAAATTTAGAAGAATTTCAAAATTTCCAAGAGGCTTTTATCCTTTCTATTTTGGCTATGAAATTAGAATGTTTTCCCTTTACTTTAAATAAGTGAATGCAGTCATTATTATTTCTAACTTTGAAATGCCTGGAGGCTTTCTTTGGCACCCCAAATTTGGTCAGCTTCAAAATATTCAGGGGAACCAGAAGGTGAGATTTCAATGTTTGAATAAAAATTAAATATTTATATATTCGTCACTATACTATTCCCATGATATCATTATTTGCTTGTAGATTTCACTTGTCTACATTTTTGTTTCTCTTTGCATTTTCAGACACTTGCTTTATGTATGTATCTTGATACTTATACTGGTTAAACTGTTTTTTGTGTTACATTCTTTCTGTCCAAATACCTGGGATAGTTTCTATCTTTTGAGAGAATACTGATTCAATAGTCAATGATGGGTGTTTTAGTAAGCAGAGTATGTGTGCCGGGGGACGGTCAAGAGACAGCCCCACAGTTAGAACAAGACTGAAGCTCTTTGGCTAGTATATTCGCCCTAGTCCTTGTCATCCCAGTCCACAGGAAGGACACAGAGGGGCAATAAGGGAGGTTTATG
The DNA here is from genome assembly GCF_027580195.1 of Bos mutus. Taxonomy (NCBI): domain Eukaryota; kingdom Metazoa; phylum Chordata; class Mammalia; order Artiodactyla; family Bovidae; genus Bos; species Bos mutus. The sequence continues at coordinate 46,515,562 of NC_091634.1, forward strand.
GGCCAGGTCTGTAAGTGGCATTCATTAGTTCTGCTCATAACCCACTAGGGAACATTCCGGGAATGTCGCAAGGCCACCCTCCATGAGAGAGATAGAATGTATGGTATATCTGAGCAGCCATATGCCCAGCTATAATTGTTACCATGGAAGTGAAGAATAGATGTTGTGATAGACAGCTAGCAGTTTCTACCACGATGGGATTTTTTGGTACATTGAATCAGGCCACTTGTATTCTAGTTTCAAACTTAATGCTTTTTTTTACTTTTAATTCAATGTTGTCTAGTAGTAAAGAAGACAGTTACAGTTAGTTATAATAGATCTAGAGACTGTCATTTTTCTTTTATTTTCTATCTGGTCAGTTTTCTGAACATGCCCCACCTTCTGGCAATTTAAAATTACTTTTGTATTTCAAATGGTAAACTTTAAAAAATTTTATTTCTTGATGTATTAACTTTAAAAAATGAAGTGAATATTGACATTTTGCTGTGAAAGATGAGGAAATTCACTCACTCAAGCTTCCTCCTTAGTCCCACTGAGTTTTATTAGCAAGATCTAGAATTTTTGTCCCAGTCCATTAGTCAGGGCCTTCCCTGGTGGTTCAGTCAGTAGAGAATCCATCTGCAATGCAAGAGACCTGGGTTTGATCCCTGGTTGGGGAAGATCCCCTGGAGGGGGAAAGGGCTACCCACTCTAGTATTCTTGCCTGAGAAATCCCATGGACAGAGGACAGAGGAGCCTGAAGGGCTACAGTCCATGGTGTCAAAAGAGTCAGACAAGACTTAGCAAGTAAACCACCACCACTACCATCATTAGTTATATTATGTTAAATTGTGAAGTTTTTCTTTCATCTTCACATTCTTTTCTGTAAATGCATATTGCTTTAATTTTACATTTTAATTAATTGCTTTTATGTATCAAATTTTCTACTCTACTCTTCATATTGACCCCCCCTGGGTTTAGTAAAATATTATTTTCAAGAAAGTGTCATAGTTGCTACAACTCCTGAGTTATTGTATATTTGAGAAATCTTCATTTGCCTTTATAACTGACCGGGAAAAAATTTAGGTTGCCTTTTTTGTGTAACATTGAACTAGTATAGAGAAATTGAGCCCTAGAAGATGATGGATTTTTTTGGTCTGAACTTCTTCAAGATGTTTCAGCATTGCTCATCTTATATCAAATTTTTTCTGAAACATGGTGTGTCATCTTTGTCTTTTAATTCTTCCTTATTTATGATAGCTTTGAATTTTCTTTTTCCTGTATCAATCATAGCCCTCTCTACCTATGGGTATCAATTCTGTTTATATTGGATCAAACTTGTCCCCCACACCACCCCATCTCTATTCTATTTGCATTTGCGAGTGTTAACAGCCTCAGTAAGGAGGCCAGAAGTCCCCAAGTGGCAGGAGGAAATCAACTGCAAGTGGCAGACTTTCTTCCCTTCTCTGTTGATGACACCTAGTTCTGCCTGAACTTATTTTTCTCAAACACTGAGCTAACCAACTCATTTTTCTTATGGGAATGTTTTTCTTAAGCTATATTAATGAAACCATGTATTTGCTTTGGAATCTGCCTTTCTTCAAATCAGCTCTGCCTAAAACTAATCTTTTTTTTTTCTTTTCTCAAATCTTGGGCTGACAATGGCTCAACAAACCAGTATTCATGTCAATTGTTTTTTGGCTGGGGATGACGCACCTGTGCCATTCTATCTTAAAAATGCATATTGTGGGAGAGAGGCCCAATGAGACTCCCCCAGCCTCGAGGTGTCTCTCTTATCTGATTGGCAGCTCACTAACAGACATAGCTTGGAGAAGGCAATGGGACCCCACTCCAGTACTCTTGCCTAGAAAACCCCATGGATGGAGGAGCCTGGAAGGCTGCAGTCCATGGGGTCCTGAAGAGTCGGACACAACTGAGCGACTTCACTTTCACTTTTCACTTTCATGCATTGGAGAAGGAAATGGCAACCCACTCCAATGGGACCCCACTCCAGTGTTCTTGCCTAGAGAATCCCAGGGGCGGGGGAGCCTGGTGGGCTGCCATCTATGGGGTCGCACAGAGTCGGACACGACTGAAGCGACTTAGCAGCAGCAGCAGTAGACATAGCTACAGTCCATGGCGTCACAAAGAGTTGGACACAACTGAGTGACTTCACTTTCACTTAACAGACATAGCAAGCGGGCACTCTTTCTGTCCCCTTCTGATGTCTATGTCAGAAGCTTTCCCAGTCTCTATTATACTTTAATAAAACTTTGCTACACAAAAACTCTGAGTAATCAAGTCTTATCTCTGGCCCCAGATCAAAATCCTCTCCTCCAGAGGTTGTGAATCCCGGCATAACACATGGCTCACAGCCACCAACTTTCACAATCACTGTGGTAATCTCTGATCTGCCAATCTCCCAGATGAAAAAAATAAAAATGCCCAATCCGAGTGTCTACTTCCTTCCTTGAGAAGCCTGACTGTGGCAGTCATGTGGTTTGCAAACTGCACAATGGTGCCTCACTGAGAGGGCAACAGAGTGCCGAAATGCAGTTTATTCTAGGTTCTCTGAGCCACTTGTCCTAGACTGGCATAGGCACATGTCCTTAGAGGAAGGATCTTCTTTGCACAAAGGTACTACTAAACCTTTGGGACCGAATGTCTCAGAAGGGGTTCCTTTCTCTAATTCACACAGCTGTCACCTGGGCTGGCCATAGCCCTCTGGAAAATAATGTGGGACTGTGGTATGTGTGGTGGGGGAAATTCCACCCTGGAAAGAAATTTCCTGTCTTTTTTCCCCTACATACTGACTCAGCTCTCATGATTCCCTTCAAGTGCATTAGGTTTTTCATAATTTATCTACTGACCCTGTACAGCTTCTGAGCAGCCAAAGGATAGGAACCAAATACAAATTCCAATGAGTCTTTTGTTTTTCTGCCGCTTTCAGAGTTTATGGTATGAGGTTGTATTGCTTCCTTAGTCTGAATGCTGCTATGTTGTTTTGCCAATTCTTTCCTTCTCATTTTTCATTCACGTTTTTAGTTTCCAAGATAGAGTACTTTTATGAATCTGGCTGTGTGTGTTAGTCACTCAGTCGTGTCTTACTCTCTGCAACCCCATGGACTCCACCAGGCTTCTCTGTCCATGGAATTCTCCAGGCAAGAATACTGGAGTGGATTGCCACTCTCTTCTCCAGAGGAACTTCCCAACTCAGGGATTGAACCCTGATCTCCTGCATTGCAGGCAGATTCTTTACCGTTTGAGCTACAGGGAAGTCCTATGAATTTGGCTGCATACTACAAATATGAAATTGAAGGAGGAAAGGAACAGGCCAAGCTGACTCCATCTTGAAAAAGAAGGAAACTCCATCTTACCTTCCCAGTGAACTTTGGACTATACGCCTGCTTACACTTTCAGTGAACTTTGGACTGTGTGCCTAGTAGCCATGGGGATAACTTACCTATGGCCGAACTGGCCTCCTGGTCTGATAAACACCAGATTCCACCAAGATTTCCCATTGTCAAAAAGAATGTGATAATCCCCTATGTAGTCAATCACCTTTGTAATCTTCATGGCACCCATTGGTATAGGCTACAATGTATAACCAGCTGACCCTTCTGATTATGAATCATGGTTGGAACCGACTGTATCTCCCTTTAACATTTTCCAGGCTAGGTTTAAGGAATTTGGGGATATGGGCTTGAGCATGTACACTTAAGGTGTACAAAGTTTTCACAAAAGTCAGCTGGGGACCCTGGGGTCCCTGGCCTGGGGTCCCAGACCTGCTGGTGTAATAAACGACACTCCACTATCCACGCTGTCCTGAGTGAATTTGTTTCCCAAAGGGTTTGGCGATAACATTTGGTGCATTGGCTGGGAAACTCCTCACTTTGAGGAGACAAGTCCTGTTTGGGGCCACACCGAGGCCTCGTGGCTCAGATCTTCTAGAAGGGGGAAGATGCCTCGCCCTTCTGGAATGATTCTGTTTCTCGATGCCCGGACCTTCCAAGTTAAGTGGGCAGTGGATGACAGCAGGAGAATTGAGTTTTCAGCTAAGGAAGGTTCCCACCCTGCGTGGTGGAAGAGGGGGCCTGATCAACTCCTAAGAGAGAGTAGGGAATGCACAGACCATAAACGTCAAGGGAGGTAGTGCAGGTAATGTCCACACGGTCTTGAGTTAAATTTATCAGGCAGTCACGAGAAGGCTTTTTGAAGAAAATTGAATGTCACGTCGTCTTGGGACAAATTATAGCCAGACCTTTGTGAGAGGGCTTTGAGGGGAAGAAGCTTGGTCTTTATTGTGTGCTCGTATTCTACTCTCCCCTAGGAGGTGTCCCATCTGCTGTGGAATTCTTAATCCCCTCAGAATGTCAGGCTAGAAGGAGAGGGATACATAAGTGAGTACGAATTGGCTTTTCCAGAGATGGCCTGGGACGTGGGATATTTAACCCATCTGTTAAATATCCTGATCAACCCCACCAAGGCAAAGTGGACTGTAAAGGTCAAGGGGGAAACAGTCTTGGACCACATGGTGTTCTGGTTTGGTGATGCCGACCAGCAGGTGAAGACACACCAATCCCCCTCCTCCCTCTGGGATCTGGCAGGTAAGGCTCTTCTCACCCTAATTAGGAAGAAGGCAGAATGGCAATTTAAATGTTTCATTGAGTTGAAATATCAGAAGTACATAGGGTACCGAGAACTTCATACACAGAATGAAAAGGAAAGGTAGAAGAAGGTCCGAGAAGGTAAGCAAGATGGGGGAAGTGAATCTAAGGCAACTGTACTGGAGTGCATGATTAAAAATTTTAAGAGTACTCTTGCCTGGAAAATCCCATGGATGGAGGAGCCTGGAAGGCTGCAGTCCATGAGGTCTCTAAGAGTCTGACACCACTGAGCTACTTCACTTTCACTTTTCACTTTCATGCATTGGAGAAGGAAATGGCAACCCACTCCAGTGTTCTTGCCTGGAGAATCCCAGGGATGGGGGAGCCTGGTGGGCTGCTGTCTATGGGGTAGCACAGAGTTGGACACGACTGAAGCGACTTAGCAGCAGCAGCAGCAGCATGGGGTGAAGATGACGCCTAACGGCTTCCACATACTCTGTCAGGTCAAATGGCCCTTTATGGGAGTAGGGTGGCCATCAGAAGGCACCATGAACTTAAAAATGGTGGAAGCAATCTATACAGTAGTCACAGGAGAGCCAGGACATCCAGATCAATTTCCACTTATTGGCTTATGGCTAGGGTTAGCTCAAGAACCCCCTCCTTGGATGAGATTCTATATCAAGAAAAGGAAAGGAACAATATTAATGGCACAAAAATTGACTAACAATAAAAAAGAAATTCTGCAGGATTTGGACTGGGACAACTTGCCCCCTTCCCCTGGATGATGACGTGCCCGCCACCCAATGCTCCACCAGGACTGGAGGCCACCTTAATGCCCAATCCAAGGCCAGGTGAAGTTCCTGCAGTAGCCGCTGCTCCTATACCAACTGTCCTGGAGATCATAGAGCCACTGTTTCAGCAGGCTCCAATCCTGGCAATGGAGACCTCTGGTCAACGCCCCCAGGATTCCAGCTCAGCCGGACATCCTAGATTGTATCCACCTCTCCCGGTGAGTACTGATGGCAAGAGGAAAGAAAACACAGGAATTAGACAGAGGCTGCACTCCACCAACGGAGAAGGCAATGGCACCCCACTCCAGTACTCTTGCCTGGAAAATCCCATGGATGGAGGAGCCTGGTGGGCTGCAGTCCATGGGGTTGCTAAGAGTTGGGCATGACTGAGCGACTTCACTTTCACTTTTCACTTTCATGCATTGGAGAAGGAAATGGCAACCCACTCCAGTGTTCTCGCCTGGAGAATCCCAGGGACGGGGGAGCCTGGTGGGCTGCCATCTATGGGGTAGCACAGAGTTGGACACGACTGAAGCGAATTAGCAGCAGCAGCAGCAGCACTCCACCAAGGAACAAGGGGAAAGAACCCCACTACAGATGCCTCTCAGAGAGCTACAGCAGCCTCCGGTTCAGGACACAGGCGGGCACTACCATCAGCCCCCTGTAGCCTATTATTACCCACCATTTTCCTCTACGGATATATTAAACTGGCAGAGACACACTCCACCGCACTCGGGGGAGCCACAAGTCATGATTAGGCTAATGGAGTCTATTTTTCGAACCCAGTGCCCTACATGGGATGACTGGGTCCTTTCAGCATTGAGGAAAGACAGGATCCTAACTGAGGCCAGAAAATGATCAAGAAATGGTTAAGATGGCACCTGAGGGTACTTCAGAGGTGGGGAGAACTAGCCACCCCCGATAGAGGCCCAACTGGGACTATAACACAGAGGAAGGGCGGGGCCACCTGGAGAGATATCAGGAGGCTATTTTACAAGGCCTCAAGGGGGGCCCGAAAACCTATGAATATGGCAAAACCCTCCAAAGTGATTCAAGGGAAACTGAATCACCCTCTGAGTTCTATGAAAGACTGTGCGAGGCCTACAGACTTTATACACCAAGAGATCCAGAGACCTCTGGGTCTCAGATGGTGATAAATGCAGCCTTTGTGTCTCAAGCCTACCCTGATATCAGACATAAACTTTAAAAGTTGGACGGGGTATTGGCCACGACTAGCTCACAAATCATTGAGATCGCTGACAAGGTATTCAGAAATAAGAGACGTGGAGGCTAAGAGGGAAGCTGAGAAAAGACAGAAAAAAGATAATAAGAGGGCAGACCAGAGGATCGTGGTACTGGCCACGGCTTTGGTAAGGCCTCTTCGTGAGCCTTCCCCAAAGCCCACTTCCTCTCTGAGTGGGGGCCAATATCCCAGCAAGCCCTCTACGAGAAGGCCCACAGCCACCCTGCAACAAAACCAGTGGGCCTGATGCCGGGACTTCAGTCACTGGAAAAATGAATGCCCTCAAAATAATGGGGAAAAAGAACTGGCATCGGCTGTTATAGGGCTGGCTGGACTACAGGCTGAATGGGGTGCCAGGGCTCAAAGACACAAGGTCCCGAAGAGCCTGTGGTGAAACTAAAGGTAGGGGACAGAATTATTGACCTTATGGTGGACACTGGGGCAGAAATGTCAGTGGTGACTGAGCCGGTAGCACCCCTCTCAATAAAAGCCCCTGCCATAGAAGGAGTAACCAGAGAAAAGATTATCAGACCATTGTGTTTACCCTGGAAATGCCAAATGAGGGGCATCAAGTGACTCATGAATTCCTATATATTCCTGAATGCCCAGTACCTCTTTTGGGAAGAGACTTGTCATCTAAATTGCGGGCACAAGTGACCTTTCCACCCCAAGAAAGACCCACTCTCCGGGTGTGGGTATTTATTATTTAAACTACCTATTTACTCTCCCTCTCGGTAACCCTTCAAGATGAATTGAGGTTACATGACCCTCCTGAAGGAAATCTGGATGGACTAGACAGCTGAGGGAAGGAACTAATCCGATGATTCCTTGAGGTTTGGGCGGAAAATTAACTCCCAGCCCCCACCCTGGGCTTGCCATACATCAAGCTCCAGTGGTAATAGAACTCAAACCTGGTGCATCCCAGTCAGAAAACATCAGTACCCACTGCTCGAGAGGCTCAAGTTGGCATTTTGCCACACATAAGCAGACTGAAACAGGCAAGCATCCTGATTGAATGCCAGTTGGCCTGGAACACACCAATCCTACCAGTCGAGAAAGAAGGGGGACAGGACTATAAACCTGTGCAGGACCTCAGAATGGTCAACCAGGCCACGGTGACTCTACATCCCACCGTTCCTAACCCCTATACTTTACTTAGCCTCCTTCCACCGAATGCTAATATCTATCCTTGTTTAGAGCTCAAGGATGCCTTCTTCTGTATATGCCCTGCCCCAGTGTCTCAACCCATTTTTGCTTTTGAATGGGAAGACCCAGCAGGGGACACCAAACAACAGCTCATCTGGACTCACCTCCCACAAGGATTTAAGAATTCCCCCAACCATCTTTGAGGAAGCCTTGGCTTCCAACCCGGACTCATTCCAGCCAGAGAAGTTCAGATGCTGGTTGTTACAATATGTGGACGACTTGCTGTTGGCTGCCAAGAATGGTAAAGACTGCTGGGAAGGAACCAGGGCTTTACTAGAGTGGTTGATGGAGTCTGGCTACCGAGTCTCGAAAAAGAAGGCACAGATCTACAAAGAGGAGGTAAGATATTTGGGGTTTGTTCTGAGAGGAGGGACAAGGCTGTTAGACCAGTTCAGAAAAGAGGTCATTTTGAGAATCCCACAACCAAGAACCAGAGGACAGGTCCGAGAGTTCTTGGGAGCCACTGGGTTTTGTAGGACTTGGATTCTGGGCTATTCCAAGATGGCCCAGACGTTATATGAACTCCTAACTGGATCAAAAGGAGATTCACTAAATTGGACTGAGAGACAGCAACAGCCCTTGAAGAATGAAAGCTGGCAATCACATCAGCACCTGCCTTGGGCCTGCCAGGCCCTGCTAAGCTGTTTATGTGACTGAAAAGGACAAGGTGGCTATGGGAGTGCTGTCCCAGACTATGGGGACATGGGACAGACCCGTGGCTTATCTCTCGAAATGGCTGGATAATGTTGCCACCGGGTGGCTGGGATGCTTACGGGCAGTTGCTGTGGTTGCCTTACTGGTCCGGGAGGCAACCAAGCTGACTTTGGGCCAAGATTTGATCGTAAAAGTCTCCCATGAGGTCAACATTCTCCTGCGAGGGGACCCCCATAAATGGCTGTTGACATTCCGGATTACTCAATACTAGGGACTGTTATGTGAGAACCTTGTTACTATTGAGCCTTGTCAGGCCCTGAATCCAGCCACTCTCCTTCCTGTGGGAGAAGGTGGGCCCTCACATGATTGCAAGGAAATCCTAGAAGTTTATGTCAGCAGACTTGACTTGAGAGACCTGTCAATCCTGGACCCACACTGGGTCCTGTACACCATTGGCACCAGCCTGATGAAACAAGGACAGTGACTGTCAGGATATGCAGTAGTCACAGAAGAAACCATCGTTGAGGCTAGCTCTCTGCCATCACTGGTCTGCTCAACAGGCCAAACTATATGGTCTAATCTGGGCCCTCTAGCTGTCAAAAGTTAAGAAGACAAACATTTACAGACTCCAGGGATGCTTTTGCTACTTTGTGTGTACATGGGGCTTTATATAGAGAGGTCTTCTGACAGCCAACGGAAAGGACGTTGAAAACAAGGAAGAAATCTTGACTCTATTAGACGCTGTATGGGAACCTGAAAAGGTAGCGGTAATGCACTGTTGGGGTCGCCGAAAGGAAGACACCCACAAGCACAGGGAAACTGACCAACAGATGAAGCCACAAAACATGCGGCTGAGAAATTTGGTGCTGCTGGTGGGAGGCCTATCAGAACCTTTGTGCTCTCAAAAATGCCTGAGTTAACGCTGACTCTCCCACAGTATACCCTGGCCCAAGATCAGCTGGCTGAAGCAGAAAGGGCCACCACGAATGAAAAAGGTTGGTGGGAACTGCCAGATGGCAGGTTACTGGTACCTGAGGCATTAGCCCCCCACACTGGTGTCTCAGGTTCACTAACCCACTTGGGACATGACAAAATGGAAGAATTAATTCGAAAATATTTCTTAATTCCATGACTTTCCTCCTTACGTAGACTGTTCTGCTTGCTCAGATGTCAATGCTGCCCCTGGACATAAACAAAAACCTGCAGGAATACAGTTAAAAGGCACTCTACCCTTTGAACATTTAGAAGTGGACTTTACTGAGATGAAACCATGCTGACACTACCACTACTTACTGGTCATGGTACGTACCTTCTCAGGAAGGGCAGAGGCCTTCCCCACCCGAACTGAAGAAGCAAATGAAGTGGTTTGCTGTCTGCTCTGAGAAATAATCCCCAGATTTGGGTTCCCAACCAGTATAGGATCAGACAATGGCCCTGCCTTTGGTAACCGACTTAATTCAACAGGTATATAAAGGTCTAAATATCAAGTGGAAATTACATATGGCATACAGGCCCCAGAGTTCCAGAGTGGTGAAAGAACCAACCAAACGCTTAAAGAGACACTTTCAAAATGAATCATAGGGACTGTTCATGGATAGATAGACTTGCTTCTGGCAGCCTTACTCAAATTAAGGGTAACCCTGCATTCCCATGGTTATTCTCCTTATGAAATTGTCTATGGGAGGCCCCCTCCCAGAAGTAAGACAGGTTTAGGCAAATCTGCCACAGGTAAGGGTGGATGGGATTTCACAGCAGATGGAACAACTGGGTCAGGTAATAAATCAAGTAACTAAGTTTGTACAAGAAAGGGTGCCGGTCCCTCTTGGGGAACAGATTCATGATTTTGTGCCCAGTGATCAGGTGTGGGTCAAGGACTGGAAACACGACTCCTTGGCCCCTCATTGGAAAGGTCCATGTACTGTTGTTCTAACCACGCCTACAGCAGTTAGAGTTGCAGGTATCACTCCCTGGATCCACATAAGGGTGAAGAGAGCATACCACGCAGACCCAGAGGACATGAGTGGACTACACCAGGGACCCCACTGAGCCCCGTGAAACCAAGATCGTCTTAAAGAAGAAGAGATGCAGCTCTACAGTCAACTACTGCTTCAAGGACTTGCCAGTATTCTCTTGAGACTACCTACAGTTTCAGCACAAGACCACGTTTTCATTTCATGGGCACATTCCTATGTTGACTTCCATACAAAATCTAACTGCTGGGTATGTGGAGCCATGCCCATGTCTGTCATGGATGGACTCCCATGGTGGGTATCACCTCTACAGAGGGGTTATATGCCTAGCTTATATGATTTTTTGCATCAGGCAAAACAACAAAAATTGAGTATAGAAACTGTAATCACAGCAGCCGCTACCCACTGGTATGATAAAAAGGCCAATGATCTGATGAATGGCCATGGGATACATTTTAATTATATTCTTAGCTCAGAAAATGCTTATCAGTATTACATGACAGCCATTAAGTCCAAACGATCAGAAATTAACTGATATTTTGACCAATTTTACTAGATATGGGATGAATACATGTGGATTACCATGAAAAGGGAAAAGGGACAACTTGTTAGGATAGCTAAAATTTGCTGGGAACAAGATGTACACACTATTGGATGTAAAAACCAAATGATAGCTAAAAAGAATTTAAAACCAATGGGCTTTCTATGGACAGAACAGTGCTATAAGACCTATAAAGTTACGTATGATCCCAGTCAATCCACCCAATGGCTTGGGACAGACTGGGGATTCAACCCCAGAATCAGGTGGATTGCTTCTAATGGCACCCATTGGTTATGTGGGACTAACTTATGGCCTTGGTTGCCCCCAGGATGGATAGGGAGGTGTACTTTAGGTCTGGCCTTTGCCCATGGAAACATCATGTCAACAATACAAGAGCCTTTAAATTTACCCTCCCTAAGGGCCAGGCGGTCTTGATCAGTTTTCCATTGATATAATTATTTGGCTGCTTTATTTGTTCCCTCATTGGGCACTACAGACATAATGATTAGAGTTGAAGCTCTAACTAATTTCACCCAAAGAGCCCTAAATGACAGCCTAAGAGCTATTCAAGCACTAAATACTGAACAAATACAAATGAGAAAAGTGGTAATTCAAAACACAATGGCTTTAGACATACTTACAGCCACTCAAGGAGGGACCTGTGCTATAATCACAGCTGAATGTTTGTGTATATATTCCTGATTTGTCTGGCAATATATCAGTCACTCTAGATGACATGAAGGATCAAGTAAAAGCTATGTCTGATGATAATCTTCCTTTTTGGACTTCTGTTCTATCATAGGTAAAGGGTGATTGGTGGAAAACTATATTAACCATTGTTATAGTTGTTCTGTTGGTTCTGTTATGTGGACCTTGTATTCTCCAATGTGTTGTTAACTTTGTATTGTAGAGGATGACTTCATTTACGCAAATATATACCAGGAAGCCTAAAATCCAGTACATCTCAATCAGTGATGCTTGCACTGGAAGTTGAGAGCATCAGAAGGGGGAATGAAGGAGGAAAGCAACAGGCCGAGCTGACTCCACTTTGAAAAAGGAGGAAACTCCATCTTACATCCCCAGTGAACTCTGGACTATATGCCTGCTTGCACTTTCAGTGAGCTTTGGACTATGTGCCTAGTAGCCATGGGGATAACTACCTACTACTGAACTGGCCTCCTGGACTGATAAACACCAGATTCCATTCCAGATTTCCCGATGCCAAAAAGAATGTAATAATCCCCTATGTAGTCAATCACCTTTGTAATCTTTATGGAACCCATTGGTGTAGGCTACAACATATAACAAGCTGACCCTTCTGATTAGGAATCTTGGCTGTTAACCCGATTGTATCTCCCTTTAACATTTTCCAGGCTAGGTTTAAGGAATTTGGGGATGTGGGCTTGAGCATGTACACTTAAGGTATAATAAGGTTTTCACAAAAGTTGGCTGGGGTCCCTGGCTAAAGAGGAAACTGCCTTGGACCCGCTGGTGTAATAAACTGCACTCCACGATCCACACTGTCCTTCTGAGTGAGTTTGTTTCCTAGAGCGTTTAGCTATAACAAGAACAGTTGTAACAGTACAGAGAGACCACATTTAAATCAAGAAGAGCCTGGACATACTGTGGTAGATGAAGCTGGCTGCACACTACAATACTTCTGGGCTCTTCTTGATTTAAATGTGGTCTCTCTGTACTGTTACAACTGTTTTCACATTGTGTTGACTCTCCTACTTGTATATGCCATCTATTTAATATGCATGCTCATGAAGAACTTTTATCTGATCCTATTCTTTAGAGTTCTGGTAAAAAAGTTTACTTAGGTAGTCTATAAATGTTGTTTGGTATCCATTAGGCACTGCAAGCTTATCATATATTGGAGATGATATCAAGGTGATTCCACACTCTGATTTTTTAAAACTGAAATATGATCTTTTCAGACTTAAATAAAATGGAAGGAAATCTGGAAAACATCATGTTTCTCAAAATGATGTTCTGGAAATGTGGCTGAATTTGATATTCAGTGAGGAGTTTCCAACAGACATTGCTTGTACAATAAACTTACACAATAAATCTGCCATTGTGATAGAGGAAGCTTTAAATTAGATTTAAATCTTGTCATGCCTGGATAAATGTGCTAATATTTTCAGTCAGTCTCTAGTACAGCTGTTAAAACATTTTGTCTCTGTAGGCCAAATGAGACTTCTAAAATTCATGAGTTCTGTGTTCTAATTCTTTTTATTTTTCACTCTTCTAATTAGAAAACAATGGCTTCTGTAGAGGGAACATCAAGATTTATTGATCCAAACATATCTTTCAGAACAACAGATTTTGAATTTCGTCAAAACACGAAGTATATACTTATATCACAGATTCTGAATGCCTTTAGTACTAGAAAACTTCAGGATTCTGCATATGTAACATGTAAGCAGGAAGTTAAAACTCCTATGTGGATTTGCAAATGGTGTTTGCTTTCAGCTAAGACAGTGGCAGATTCCATCAACTTTGCTCAGCTAGTCAAAATTTTTAATTCTCAAAAATACAACATAGTTCATCCCCCCTATATTTCAGCAAATATTAAACATTTCAAGTTTTTTATTTCCAGTTGCCCTAGCTATTAAGTGTTAGTCTCCAATTCTTTCCATGGGTTTCAACTTTAAGTTGATGCTTTTTTTTCATGCTTGTTTTATAAACTAGCTGGTTATCTTTTCATAAACTCTCCTCATATATCAAGTGTTCTTTGCCCTATTCCTCTCCTTAACATGCTCTTGACCTCGACAAAATGAAAAGATAACCTACTGAATGGGAGAAAATATTTAGAAATCATGTCTCTAATAAGGGACTAACATCCAAAATAAAGAACTCATACAACTCAATAGCAAAACAAAAAAAGTCTAACTAAAAAATGAGCATAAGATCTGACTAGACATTTTCCTAAAGAAGACACAGATAGCCAACAGCTACACAAAAAGATGCTCAACATCACTATTCATCAGGAAAATGCAAATCAAAACCACCATGAGAAATCTCACATTTGTCAGAATGATTATTATAAGAAAAAAGAAATAAAATTTTGATTCTTTTTCCTTAACATAAAAAATGGAGCTAATGGTGCTTTATTATTTACTCTGAAGAAGTACTAAAGATTAATTAGATTGGCATGGAGTAATCTGAACTCATTGAAGAAAACAGCAATAACAGTATTTTAGTGGGGAAAATTAGCATACATATAATATGCATGTATTAAATATACTCATAGAGTCTACTCCTATTTACACAATTTACACAATTTGTACAATATGTATACAAATTACAAGTTTATAACATACATATTGTATATGTATATTGAATTTGTATACACTCTCAAATTGTAGGTAAGAGTGTGAAGAAAAGTGGATCATAATGCACTGTTGGTGGTAATATAAATTGGTGCAGCAGTCACTATGGAAAACAGTATGGAAGTTCCTCAAAAAATTAAAAATAGAACCATCATTCAGTTCAGTTCAGTTCAGCCACTCAGTCATGTCCGACTCTTTGTGACTCCATGGACTGCAGCACGCCAGGCCTCCTTGTCCATCACCAACTCCCAGAGTTTACTCAAACTCATGTCCATTGAGTTGGTGATGCCATCCAACCATCTCATCTTCTGTCGTCCCCTTCTCCCGCCTTCCATCTTTCCCAGCACCAGGGTCTTTTCTAATGAGTCAGTTCTTTGCATCAGGTGGCCAAAGTACTGGAGTTTCAGCTTTACCATCAGTCCCTCCAATGAATATTCAGGAATGATTTCCTTTAGGATGGACTGGTTGGATCTCCTTGCAGTCCAAGGGACTCTCAAGAGTCTTCTCCAACACCACCGTTCAAAAGCATCAATTCTTTGGTGCTCAGCTTTCTTTATAGTCCAACTCTCACATCCATACATGACTACTGGAAAAACCATAGCTTTGACTAGAGAACCATCATACAATTCAGCAATTCCACTTCTGGGTATTCACCCAAGGAAAATGAAAATGCTAACTCAAAAAGATACCTGCACTCTCATGTTCACTGCAGCATTATGTACAATAGCCAAGATATGGAATATCCTAGGTGTTCATTGATGGATGAATAGATAAAGTAATATTCTACTGCATATTGGTGGTGGTTTAGTTGCTAAGTTGTGTCTGACTCTTGTGACCCAATGGACTGTAGCCTGCCAGGCTCCTCTGTTCATGGGATTCTCCAGACAAGAATACTGGAGTGAGTTGCCATTTCCTTCTCCAAGAAATCTTCCCGACCCAGGAATCAAACCCAGGACTCCTGCACTGCAGGCAGATGCTTTACTGACTGAGCTATGAGGGGAAGCCCTACTGCATATTATTCAGCCATAAAAGAAAAAAATCTTGCCATTTGCTTCAACATGGATGGACTTCGAGAACATCATGCTAAGTGAAGTCATTCAGAGACAGAGAAACACAAATACTGTATGATCTCTTATATGTGGAATCAGAAAAAAAAAAAAGAAAAAGCAAGCTCATAACTACAGAGGACAGACTGATGGCTGCCAAAGGTGGGGGCTGGTAAAAGGGGTCAAAGGTAAAAAGAAAAAAAAAATAAATATGATACATTCCTGAGCAACAACAACCGAGAAAAAGAAGCAGTATATGGCTTTTTATGGATGCACAAACCTAAAAGCAGGATGTAAGTAAATTATCAATTTCAGTTCAAGTCACTTTCCTCTTTAACCATAATATTACAAGAAAACTTACATTGAAATATAAGTCATATTTTAAGTAATGCCCATGCTCACATGTTACCTGTTTCCTGCATTAGTATGGGGAGGGGGTGGGAGTAAGGAGAAAAGAAAAGAATACAGTAAAAAACACATCTGTTTTACTCTAAGCCATTTTGTGTACGGTGAAATTATTTTTTCTTCTCAAGAAAATGTCATTTCTTTTTCTTAACATACATTCCAGACATTTTAACTGGATATTTTCTCAAAACTCACAAAGGAGTTCCCTGAAGTATTTTCACTACAGTAAATAAGCAAACAAAAAAGGGCAAATCTGTATATGCATGTGTTTTTTTTAAAAAATTAAATACATATGTATAAATTCAATATACATACACATATAAAAAGGAAAGGAATCTCTATATATTTAATATATGTATGTTATATGCATGTTAATTTTCCCCAATGAAATATTTTTATTGATGTTTTTTCAAGGAGTTCAGATTATTTGATGCAAATCTAATTAATCTTTAGTACTTCTTCAGGGTAAATAATAAAGCACCATTAGCTCCATTTTTTATGTTAAGGAAAAAGAGAATCAAATATATAATAATAGAACAAGGTTTCTTGGTCACTCAAAAAAGACTCAGCAAACATACAGAGTTCACAAAAAACATGTGATCTAGCCCTTCCATGTGTGTGCATGTATATGCAGTTAGCTCTCTGTGCTCCACATCCTCAGTTTCAACTAACTATGGGTGGAGAATAGCCAGAAAAAAAACTCCAGAGTTCCAAAAGGCAAAACTTGAATTTGCAGCATATTGGCAACTATTTACAAAGCATTTACATTGTATTAGGAATTAGAAATAATCTAAAGATGATTTAAAGTATACAGGAGGGTGTCTGCAGGTCATGCTGTTTTATAAGGAACTTGAGTATCCGTGGATTTGGGGTCCATGAGGGTCATGGAACCAATCTGCTGTGGACACTGTGGGGTGACTGTACAGTCTGACTTTAGTATTCAAAAACATCCACACTGCCAAATGCAAGTTGTTCTAATTATTGACCATTGGAGATAAAACACTTATTTCAATGATACCACTTTTATTTCCTATTATGTTACTGGTGGAATTTTCTTAAGAGCCAGATTTATGTTCTTTATTTCATCAATTTCTCTGAATCAAATTAAAAACAGTTCGAATGACTAGGGAGGAATTCTCTTTGAGCAATAAGCACTCACAGCATTTACAGCTTGCAAAAGTGGTTTGTAATCCAGTAAGATGATGGTTCTGGACAGAAACCAGTGATTGGTTTGGAATCAGAGACAGTGCAATCAGAAAAGATAGCCTAAAGCAAGAATTCTTGCAGAACCTAGGCGAACTCCTCCTAAACTGGGTCATTTCCCACAGTCTGAATCAACAGTTGCTGGCTTCTCCCTTGTGGATTTTACCTGGAAATGTGGCAGTCTAACACTACAGTCCCATTAGAGAGAAGAAAAATCAGAGTCTGTGGTAGATTAATGAAATATACATAGATTCTATAATATTAGTTAAAAGTACATAGATTCTGTACTATAGACACAAATCTCAATTCTTTTCATACCATAAAAGTGGAGGAATTTATCACATAATCTGGACAGTATAATTTATTTCTTAATATTCATTTATTTAGCTGCACGGGATCTTAGTTGTGGCACACAGGCTCTCCTTTGCATCATGCGGGATCTTCTGCTACGGCACGCGGACTCTCTACTCGTGGCCTGTGGGCTCAGCGGTGGCAGCATGTGGGCTCTCTAGTTGTGGCCTGTGGGCTCTGTAGTTGTGGTACACAGGGATCTTAGTTTCCCAGCCAGGGATCAATCCCTGTCCTCTGCATTGCAAGGCGGATTCTTAACCACTGTACCACCAGGGAAGTCCTTGGAGCTTAGTATTCTTAACTGTAAAACTAGGATAACAATTTCTGTTTCATATGATCAGTATACAGATTTGATAGTATAATTCATGTGAATCACTTAATACATAACAGATTCTGAAAATATTTTTCTCCCTGATTTCTTAAAACAAAAAAGTTCTATAAAGTAAGATTTTACCTTATTTTTCTCAGTTTTGCCAACCAGCACACTCTTTGCAAGTGTACCTCAAAGTTATGAGGAATGTGCCCGACTCCAGATTTTTTCACGTGCTCCTGCATCCATTTATTTGATATCAACCTGACTTGTCACTTAAGCTACTTGTCCTTTCTGTCTTAGATCCTTTCAAGACTTTATAAATGGGCTGCATTTTTTTGTGACAAGTTTGACTTTTCAGGTGAAACTCCCGTAAGACTAGTGAGAAAAATGACTCCCTTTGGGGTCAGGGCTCAAATTAATGGGCTTCATTGTAACATTCAGTAAGGAAATAACTGATGAAATTTAAATGTTTAACCTATTTTATATGTTTATTAACATTAGCTTAAGTAAATTTGGTAACAAAATACGTGTAATGGTAGGTACCATAGATTCTCTTTTATCTCCTGATCAATTAAATGAAAATATTCAGGAGTAATAAATTCAATATTGAGAATAATGAGAACAAAGAATGTATTCAGATATATTTACTAATTCAGAAATAAAATTTAATGATTTTTAATTTTGTTTTTATGAGTACAAACTAGGTTAACAGTTCATATTATTTTTACTAAGGGCACAAAGAAAATATTTGATAAGGTATAGATTTATTACTTTAGTCCAACCCCTACAGTTAGCACAAATACAAAACCATAATAATGTTTACAAGGTAAAAATTGTACAATAGCTCTGTATTCTAAAATATTACCAATAATTCAGTTTGAGAATAAAAATACCAGCTGGTTGATTTTGCTTTTATGATGCATATTAATATTTTGTTCTAGAAGCATGTTACTTAAAAAGAATTCACCATTTTTTCAATATACTTTCATTCTTGGTATGCATTATTCGTTGGAAAATTCATTTAATTGGCAGTAAGGTGGGAATTTAATCCAAAATGAGCAAAGGCCCAATTTGAAGAGTTATGTAGTCAGAAAACATGCAGTGGTAAACTTTCAATTAATAAACTATTACTACTGCTCAGTAAAGATTATTACTGTAGTTGGCATAATCATGAGAACTTATTTTCACTTGATTACAAGCATTTCTTACCATTAGATTGGTTATGGCATGCAAAAAGTCCAATAATTCCACCAAGGGTGTGGCGACCACTTCACCAGCATGGTCAGCCCACTCATTAATGGCTGCCTTGATTAAGCTTCAACACAAACAACACACTGCTGGAAAACCTGTCTTAACAAAGTCTCTACCACGTTCCTCACTAGCTAACCAGACATGGGTCATCATTGCTTGGCTTGACTTCTCCTTCCAGCAGCAGATTCATCACGACCTTTGTCAAATAGCTGCATGTTCCTCTTTTTCCCAGAGGGGGAGTGTTGTAAAAGGAAGTCATGTCATCCTATAAAGGAAAATAGTAAGTGAGTCATCTGAGTTTTTGTTTGTAAAGAGTTGACAGGTAAAATCAGTGTCAGCCGAGAGGGAAAAATAAATTCACAGGAAGATTTCCTTGTGGAAAATATGAGCTTCTTGAGTTTTTCTTTTATTTTCCTGAAGCATCTTCTCAGCATATAAAATGAAGACAGCATTTCAGTATTCTCTTTTTTGCTGATAATTTTTATTTACTTAGGGAACCTTTTTATGGACGAGAATAAAATATTAAACAGACAGCCTGGAAGGAGCTATATCAGGTAGTACACAGCACGAGGGTAGCCTGTTACTCATCCCATCCTCCCAGAATTTAATTTTATAGTCTTCTGGAATCCCTGGCTTCTTCCTGGTAAAACACATTTTAACTGCTAACTACATAAAGGAAATTTATCTCTTCTTAGATATCTTTCTAGTCAGAACTTCTTAGCTGAATTGACTAATAATTGAGTAAAAAGTAACATTAATTCCTCAAATAAATCAGACTTCCTCCTGTTTTGTAATCTGTATATCTGTTTTGTAAGTTAAATTATAAGGGATTTACGGATACTTTGAAGAATTGAGAAAAAAAATTCTACAAAAAGCTATTTTCTCTACTTACTTGTTTTTCAATTTCCTTTAGTCGACTCTCATCTTTTTGAAATTCATGAAATGCTTCTTTCACCAGTTTGTCAAGATCTACTTTGTCTTGAAATTCTAGCTCAGGGTTTCTTTCCAGTACAATGGATACGACCATTAGTAACTAGAAGGGACAGACATGGAAAGCCAATTATATGAATCATAAAAGCGACATAGTCTGCATATGTTTTCATTCTTTGCTCAGATTGATGGATGGTCCTTGTATCCCACAGCCTGTTCTGTACAATGATAGGATCATCTATGGATGGAATCTTCCTACCTATACAAGTTAATAACATGAGTTCTGTTTGGAAACCTCACTTTTTTTTTTTTTTTCATTGTCTGTATCCCTGTAGCTATATGGAAATGTTTTTTTAGTCACTTAAATAAAATTGATAACTTAGAAAAATGACTTTTCTAATCCTGTCACAGTACATAGTACCCTATAGTATCCAAAGTGTCTGAACTGTCTCTAGTCTTTAGACCTTCATGTTTGGTGGCAGGCAAGCCACTGTTTGGTGGACCAAAACAGGGTCCAGTGGGGCAGCGGCTGCCTCAGAGAGCAGATGAGTACAGTGGAGATTCTGGATCTACCCTCACGATCAAATGACTTAAGTCTGCTGCTGCTGCTAAGTCACTTCAGTCGTGTCCGACTCTGTGTGATCCCATAGATGGCAGCCCAACAGGCTCCGCCGTCCCTGGGATTCTCCAGGCAAGAACATTGGAGTGCGTTGCCATTTCCTTCTCCAATGCATGAAAGTGAAAAGTGAAAGTCAAGTTGTTCAGTTGTGTCTGACTCTTAGCGACCCCATGGACTGCAGCCTACCAGGCTCCTCCGTCCATGGGATTTTCCAGGCAAGAGCACTGGAGTGGGGTGCCATCGCCTTCTCCTGACTTAAGTCTAGCATGCCAAAATGAGTATAATTCTCTGACATCACAGTATTTCTCAGGGGACAGTTATATTTTAAACAATATACTTAACTGTGATTCTTTATGACATGAGCACTATTTGGTTTGTATAAGCTATCTTAGTTTAAGACATCATCCTATTGCTTGGTTACCGTATACTTTTATCCTAAGTAGTAATGTTCATTTTATATGACAAACTGTAATATGCAAAATTGTATCTGAGTATACAATGCTTGGTAAAGACTTTCTGATGATGATTATGGTTTCTAGTTTGTACATGAAACAGGATAAAGACATAATTTCCAACTTGGGAATCTTTCTGATATACTTTATTGAAATGTTTCCCAATTAGTACCTGAAAGAACCAAAGGAAACACTAGGAAAAAATCCAGAAGTCACACTGTGGGAGACCTTGGGGCAGAGCTTTAGCCAAAAGAATTTGAAGTTTTGCTCAAGTTCTAAAGGTAAATTTCTTCTGCAAAGAGAATGACCTCATTTTAGGGGCATCTATAGGCATGAGATACCAAAAGGTTAACTGTACAAAGAAGGCAATCACGCTTCTAAAAATCCCATCTTTTCTTCACCCCAGTCTCTGTCTTACTCCCACAAGCTATGAATCTGACTGGCTGATACTCTTACCCAAATTCTGGCCTATCATAGATGAGGCTGAATCTCACTCAGTTGACTGTAGCTCCAGACACGCTGGATTTTAGGAGGTGCCACATCCAGTCCAGCACTCACTGAGAGCTTCGGTATCAACAGGACATATTACCCACCCTCAAGAAACACAGAGTCTGATGGAGACATTCCCAGAGAAACAATGTGAGGATGAGCTATAAATTATATCCATTCAAGGGAGTCTCTATGTATTTGATATAATACTTTAAAATGGCAAAACAATATGTGTATGTGTGCATGCACAGGTGTGTGTATTTTGGCATTTAACTTTACACGCAGCAATGATGAGATACAAAATTACAGCCTTTCTCTGTTCACAGAGATGTCTGGAAAGGTGTCCCTCAAAATAATAGTGACGATCTATTGCTAGTGGATATAGAGATATATTTTGGTTTTCTTTTCTATAATTTTTTTCAACTATTGAACTTTTCTACAATAGTCATGAGTTATTTCTGTAAACAGGAGAAAATGAAAATAAGACAAACAGAAAAAGGTCACATCCTCTCTTTTACGGTACTGTTGATGCACTTACTGTGGGGATGAGTGTGTAGCTGGGAAAGTTGGCCAGTCTTTCTACCCTGATGGATTTAAGATGTTTGAATTGTTTATGTGCCTCGACTCAAGGGTCAAGGATGACCATCTCCTCCAGGACTCAACTGGAGATCTGGGTTAGGTGAGGAGTGAATTCCTGGCCTCTTAAGCAGTTTCCTTTATACTGGTTTTCAGGGAGCAGATAGAAAGCATTTCTTCAGCAATCTACATTTTTAAATACAAACCTCCACGACAATCTGTCTGTATTTTGGCTGGTCAATATTTCCCAACATGTCTTCAACAAGGAGAGAGAAATTCATCTCATACATGGTCATATCTGACAGGGTTGGTTGCTGAAAAAAATAACTCAACATTAAAATGCTGCATTGTTACACTCTGGTTCCCGCTTAACAGGAAAATTTTATTCACTAGTATCTTTTTCAGCTTCTACAAAACCTTAGAGAGCATTTTCAGCTTTATGACTGGATTTTATATATGTCAAACTACTTAAGCTAACCAGCTGACTCTTGTGATAAATTAAACCTCCTGTTTTTAGTAGTTATCTTTCCTATATTAATGTATTTAGGGAAAAGAGGACTGTATTAGGAAACTACTTCAATACACAAAAGTGAAGTGAAGTCAAGTGAAGTGAAGCTGCTTAGTCATGTCTGGCTCTTTGCAACCCCATGGATTGTAGCCTACAAGGCTCCTCTGTCCATGGAATTTTCCAGACAAGAGTACTGGAGTGGGTTGCCATTTCCTTCTCTAGGAATACACAAAAGGAATGGCCAAAAATTGAACAACACATTAAGAATACATATTGCTTTCAGAATTAACACAAGTTGTGCTTGCCATCAGACTTCAGCATCTAAGTCACTTGCTACTGAATTAACATCATTTCTGTGGCAGTCCTTCTGAGCTGGCAGTATAAAAATGCACACAAATAAGTGAAACAATATCATGTGCAGAAATGGTAAGCAAACACAGAAAAAGGCAAAACAAAAAAAATGTTCTCTAATCTCCTCTTTATATTTCATTTAAAACAAGAGTATTATAAAAATCTTCCATATACTTTCCACAAACCAAATGAAAGCAGAAAATAAACTCAAAAAAAGAAAAAATCTTGGCATGCTGGATAATCTTCAAAGGATGGAAGGAAAGGCTCTAAATGTTAGGCTTGAATGAGGGAGAGCAGATGGAGTCACCAGAATTATTACCAGAGATGAAGAGATGATGAGTCATACTTATTTGCCTTTACCTCAGAGCATGATCTACAGTGAATTTCCTCATACCCTAGAACATGTGTATCTACCTACTATTCAAAATGGGACCAAGCCCATTGTTTCCTTTCAATTAAGTGACAGCAATATTATTTTGCTTGGTGTAATAATGCTTCAGTCCTATATGCAACATGGTCCATCTATTGTATTTTGTATTCAGTACAATCCAACATACTGTCAGTGATTATAGATAGTACCTAATTCAGGGGAAAATGAAGCTGGTGGAGGCATACCTTGTTTTATTGTGCTTCACTTTACTGCACTTTACAGATTTTTGTTGTTGTTGTTCATTTTACAAATTGAAAGTTTCTGGCAGCCCTGTGTTTTTAGATGATAGTTACCAATTTTTAGCAACAAGTACTTTTAAATTAAGGTATGTACATTGTTTTCTTAGATATAACACTATTGCATGCCTAGCAGACTACAGTATAGTGTATACATAACTTTAATATGTACTGGATAACCAGAAAAAATTATGTAATTTGCTTTACTGTGATCATCTGGAACCAAACTTGCACTATTTGAGATATGCCTGCAATTATAACTGTTTAGATGTCTAGCAATGAGATTAATGGGGTTACAGAAGGAAAGGAAGATCTTTTCATGGGTTCACATCAATGTCCTTTTAATATATCTCATTGAAAAGTCAGCATAGCTAGTATGCAATATGATAATTAAATCTAGAGAAGAGCTATCAGGCTACCTTATTTTCCAGTCTCTGAAAGAAGTGGAAAGTGTAGCAGAGAAGTTAAGAGAAAAGGCTCAGAAGCCAAACTGCTGGGAAGAGGGTCACACTAGGTCAGGTGCTTCCTAGATGTACGACTTCGGGAAAACCACTGAGCTGTGTTTTAGTCTCCTCATCTGTCAAACAGTACTAATACAGTACCTACCACAAAAGACAGCTGTAAGGATTAAAGGAGCACCTAGAAAAGAGCCTGGCACTTAAAAATACTTAACACGTTGTCAGCAAGGAGAGACCAGGCGATCAGATAATTAAAAGAAAGTCTGGTAGGCATTAGCGGAGGCTGGGAAAGAAGCAACAGAAGGTTGCAACAGTCCACTGTGCTCAGACACAGGCCTAGTAGAAGCAGCAGGACACGAACAGTTGAAGTGGGTCCCTGCCCACAGGAGACAGAGGCGCTCCATACAATGGTCACAGAGAGCACCTTGGGAAGGACTGGAGCACCTATACTGACAACCAACAAAACCAATCAACAGTCTGTGAACAGCATAAAAAATACTTTTAAAAAGTTCTTATTCATTTTTAGAAAAAAATAATAGATTCACAAAGTTCAAAAATCTGAAAGGTTAAAAAGGATTATCAGTGAAAAGCCCAAGCTGTACCATAGACCACAGTCCCTTTCCCCAAAGGCAAAAGAATGCTATCGATTTCTTGTGGGTTCTTTCAGAAATACCCTATGTACATATAAACAAAATGAGTATAGGTGTGTGTTTTAAGAGTATTTTATTTTCACAGCTACAGAGATCAAACTAGTAGTTACCAGTGGGGTGAGGGAAGAGTAGAGGGCAAGATAGGTGTGGGAGACTAAGAGGCACAAACTATGCATAAAATAAATAAATATGCTACAGAACAGGGAATATAGCTGATATTTTATAATAACTTTAAATGGAATATAATCTATAGAAATATTGAATCACTATGTTGTATACCTGAAACTCACATTGTATATCAACTATACTTCAATAAAAAAAGAATACGTTGATAAAGACCTTTATTACAAATAATTTGGCTGATGTTTCAACACTATAAACAGATATAGTACTCCATTTCTGCTGCTGCTACTGCTGCTAAGTTGCTTCAATTGTGTCCGACTCTGTGCGACCCCATAGACGGCAGCCCACCAGGCTTCCCCGTCCCTGGGATTCTCCAGGCAAGAACACTGGAGTGGGTTGCCATTTCCTTCCCCAAACTCCATTTCTAGAAGGCCTAATTATTCACGTTTGTGCACAAGCAGAATGATTTAAGTGTCAGAATTAAATTAAAGAATTAAAGAGGCTGGCCAGTTGATATAACCTGGAAAACCATTTGAAGAAGGGAACACTAATTCATTCAGATCAAATGTCAGTTACCTCTCAGTTAATAAGTGATTGTCTAATGACCTAAAAGTTACTGTACTTTTCATGTTCAATCCAATTTTTAATTAGTAATTTCTAGCCACAGCATTACTAAACCACCTTGTTTCTTCAGACTGATTTGGTTTTTGAACGTATGTTTTCCTGTTTGTGAGGTTCCCTGCCGCTGGCCTATTGCACTTGGTGGTATTTCTACCATCATTGCTATTATTTCTAATCCACTTGAGCAGGCTTCTTATTTTTCTCCTTTCAAGTATCTAAATATTCTTTGAAATAAGTAGAAAGGTCATTTGCAAAGCAGAGAAGGGAAGAACTCTCTGCTTCTTTGTAGTTGCTCAGTCACTAAGTCCTGTTGACTCTTTGTGACCCCATGGAGAGTGGCACACCAGGCTTCCGGGTCCTTCACCATCTCCTGGAATTTGCTCAGATTCATGTCCATTGAGTCTGTGATGCTATCTAACCATCTCATCCTCTGCTGTCTTCTTTTCTCTTTAGGTCTCTTGAGAAGTCCCTTTTACTGACACAGACACAGTGGGGCTGTACCTGGGGCAAATGCCTCCCGGCTACAATGATTCCATTGGGTGTGCGTTCCAGGATCTGCCATACTCTGTCATAGAACCCAGGGGGGGTTCTATTCAAAGAGCCATCGATCTGCCGCCTGTTCAGCCAACATCTGTAGACCAAAAGAAAATGCCTCAGTGTTGAAAAACAAGCTTGTTCTGACAAAAAGCAGTGCTTTTATATGGATTAATTGTTCCAACAGAATGAGCAATAAAAGCCAAAATCCATCAATGATGCATATCTACCATGTGTTATAGAGGTTATTAAATATTTCATAGTGAAAACAGAACTTGCAGGAAAGGAGAAAATCCCTAAAAAAATTTAACAGGCAAAATGTTATTCTCTAGTAAGTTTCTTACAATTCACTATGTGATCAAATGAGTTTCTAACATGCATTACAGTTCAATTTAAAAACACAGGAACAGTCAATTTCAAAATAAGTTCACCTGGTCCTTATGTGCAATAAAATGTAAGCTCCATGAAGACATGGGCATTGTATATATAGTTTGGTTACTCCTATATACCTCTCCAAGAAAGGTGCTTAATAACCACCTGATAAGTGGGTGAGTGCTCAAAAAAGTATAATGTATCTAATAAAACTGTTGTTGTTTAGTCACTAAGTTATGTCCGACTCTTTTGGGACCCCAGGGACTCTAGCCTGTCAGGCTCCTCTGTCCATGGGATTTCTCAGGTAAGAATACTGGGGATCTTTAGGACCCAGGGATCAAACCCAAGTCTGCATTGGCAAGTTGATTCTTTACCACTGAGCCACCAGGGAAGCCCATCTAATGAAATTACCTTATTTTAAACCTTATATGCTAATTTAAACCTTATATTTAGTTTTCTACTTAAATACAGCCAAAGTACCATTGCTAAAATATCAGCTACCAAATCTTACACATCATAATAATTAATACAGAGTCAAAATTCTAGATCCATTATTTTAATGAATTTAAGTTTTAAATCTTAAAAATATAATAGTTACTTCAATCACAAACTGCTAAAGATATAGAATTTTCACAATCTGAAAAGAATAAACAAATGACATAGTAGTATATTATTACAAAAGCTGAAGATAGGAACAAATATAATTTTTTTATACTTGGTATTAAAACAGGCAGCAGAGTAAAATGTGTCATCAACCACAAGTAATGATCAACAATATTTCTAGGTGTGAAACTCATTATGCAGGATACAGTGATCAGAAAAAGACATTGTTGTTCTGGTGAAAGAGGATCGAGAAGTTACATCACTACACAAGTGAGGAGGTATCTCTTTTGGATTTATAGCTTCTCTTGGTAGGCCCAGATTTGTGTGGCTGGGTTCACTGCTATGCTAAAGAAAAAAGCCAAAAAGGTTCCTTTGTGATGTTTTAATTTGGATAATGGGTATGCAAACTGAATATTTTCCATGTGATTCTTCCCCTTTCTTCCTTTGTTTGGCAACAACAAAAAAGATGCTTTCAGAGTTCTGTGAAGTCATGGTTAAGACTATAAAAGGAAGATGTTTGCTTAGAACAACATAAAAGGTAAAAATGTGTGAATATTCACAGAGCAGGAATTATTTTAGAAGAATTCTCTTATTTTTATCTTTTGACTTTTTACTTAGAAAAAATTTAGGTTTACAGAAAAGCAAAAAAAAAAAAAAATGTTCCTCTACTCAGCCTCTTCTACTTTCTGTCATCTTACATAATCAATAGTACAACTATCGAAACCAGGAAATAAACATTGGTAGAATATTACTAATCTTATGGACCGTACTCAAATTTTGCCAATTTCACTGCAAATTTCCTTGTTTTGGTCCTGTGTCCCACCCAGGACCCCACACTGCATTAGTGTTCAGGTCTCCTTAGGCTCTTCTAATCTGTGACAGTTCCTCAAATCTTTATCTTTCACAACTTTGACATTTTAGAAAAGTCAGTTATTTTGTAGAATGTACCTCAATTTAGGTTTGTCAGATGTTTTCTCATGATTAAACTCAGGTTATGCACTGTTTTGCAATACCCAGAAATGGCTGTACCCTTTCTCAGCACATCGTACCAGGGGGTATGTAATGCTGACGTATCTTACTACTGATGATGTTAACTTGATCATTTGGTTAAGGTGGAGTCTGCTGGGTTTCACTGTAAAGTTACAATTTTTCCTTTTACAATTAAAAAGTATCTTGAGTGGAAATACTCTGAAATTATACAAATTCCCATTTCTCATCATACTTCCACCCACTAAATCTAGGGGTTCTTGCCTGCAATGGTTATTGTTGTACTTGCCTAATGGTGATCATTATTCCACCAACATTATCATCATTCCACCTACACTTATTAATTGGAATTCTATTGTAAAAAGAGTCCCTTCTCTCCCATTTATCAATTTATATCAGCATGGACTTATGGATCTTTATTCTACTGGATGTAATCCAATGGTATCATTATTTATTTTGTTGCTCAAAATTGTCCCAGCTTTGGTCATTGAGCCTCCTTCACATTGTCTCTGGCATCCTTCTAACACACCTCTATAGTTTTTGGAGCATTTTCTTACTTTCTGGTACAACAAGATGCTTCAGGTTTATCTTGTGTTTTTCCTGCCCCAGCCCTGCAATCAACTACTTCTCCAAGGAATCCTGGTTCTTTCCATTAGAAAGTGTTATTTGGAAATCAGTATCTGGGTACCAGGTTTGCTCACTGCTATTGGGGTTTCACTGCTTCTAGGTTCTCTTAGTGGACAGTTAGGAAAGACCAGGATGTATGCTCCCATATACATATACACATTCCCATTTATTTCTGTATCTATCCATCTTTGTAAAAACTATCAATTCACAGTGATACTTCCAATTCCAATCAAACACCACAGGGAATACTCTAGCCATTCTCCTTTCCTTATTTGTAACTATATATTTCAACATTGAAAAAAAATCTGGCTCAAATGAGCTCCACTATATTGAATTATTTATTTAACCTCAGTGTGTGTATATGTATATGCACCATCTTTGCGTTGACCAAAAAGTTCGTATGGGTTTCTCTGTAAGATGTCATGGAAAATCTCAAACGAACTTTTCAGCCAACCCAATATATAATACTATGCATGTGTGTATAAATTCCAGAATTGCTAATTCCTACCTCTGTGAGAAAAAAAAAAATTACTATACAGAGTCCACGATTTGTGTGTAGTTCTCTTTTTGTTTAGCTTTACAGTGTCTAGTCAATGTTTTCCAAAGGTACTTTGGTTAATTCTTGTCTTCCCCCCTGCTTCAGTGTGGTAATATTATTCATTTGTAATATGGTTAGGGTCAATTGTCTGTGTGTATTCTATTTTTGGTACCTTCCACATCTGGATTAATTTTCATTAATGATTTATGTTTGGGGAATAATTATTTATGTTTTAGAAATATCACAGAAGTTGGACAGTCAGAGCTATTCAAATGGTCTGAATTTGAAGTATTGCTCTCCCCTCAACCCTACTGCTGTGATCTATTTTTTTCATTCTTTCCACCCTGTTCCCACCCACTCTCTGAAGGTAACCAATTTCACTAGTTTCTGATTTAGCCTTCCTATATTTCTTCTGCAAAAATGAGCAGATATCCTCTTCTTTCTTACATGAAGAGTAGAGTACTATACTCTTTTGTACTTTGCTATTCTCAGGTATCAATACAGCCTAGAGATATTCCCTATCAGTTCATAGAGACCACACTTGTTCTTTTTCACAACTTCATAATCTCCACTGTGTGGACATTTACCACAGTTTATTCAAATAATTCCCCATGTATGAGGACTTAGGTCATGGGCATTCCAAAATTTGCAATTATAGATGATGATGCAATGAATAACCTCGTGCATATATACTCACATTGTTGGAGGCAAATCTCCAGGGTGGGTCCTTAAAAATAAGACTAAGACTGCTGGGTCAAAGGATAAGTGCACATGTAGACTTTTTTTAAGATATTATCAAATTCTCATATAGAAGGGTTGTACTCATCAGCTGTATATGGGACTATCTGTTTTCTCCACAGCCTCAGCAAATGTTCCCCATACTCTTTAACTTTGCCAGTCTTATAGATGAGAAATGGTATCTCAATGTGTTTTAATTTATATTTCTCTAATTATGAGTTAGTTTGAACATCTCTCCAATATTTAAGGTCCATTTTTAACATTTTAAATGAATTGATCAATTGTATCTTCCCCCATTTTTCTCAATTTTTAAGAGTTAGCATTAACTCTTTGTAACACATGTTTTGCTCCAGCTTCTCAGTTGTCTTTTGGCATTGCCTATTTTTTTCTATGAAAAATGCGGGTTTTAATTTTTATATAGTTTTATTAATCTTTTATTGCCCCTAGGCTTGAGTCATAGTTAGAAAGTCTTTCTCATACCAAGGTTACAGAGGAATTTACCCATGTCTTCTTCAAGCTAGTTCAGTTCAGTTCATTCAGTCGTTCAGTCGTGTCTGACTCTTTGTGACCTCATGAATCGCAGCACACCAGGCCTCCCTGTCCATCACCAACTCCCGGAGTTCACTGAGACTCACGTCCATCGAGTCAGTGATGCCATCCAGCTATCTCATCCTCTGTCGTCCCCTTCTCCTCCTGCCCCCAATCCCTCCCAGCATCAGAGTCTTTTCCAATGAGTCAACTCTTCGCCTGAGGTGGCCAAAGTACTGGAGTTTCAGCTTTAGCATCATTCCTTCCAAAGAACACCCAGGGCTGATCTCCTTCAGAATGGACTGGTTGGATCTCCTTGCAGTCCAAGGGACTCTCAAGAGCTAAGTCATGTCCAATTTCTTTGTGATTCCATGGACTATATCCCACCAGGCTCCTTTGTCTGTGGGATTTCCCAGGCAAGAATACTGGAGTGGGTTACCATTTTCTCCTCCAGGGGGTCTTCCCGACCCAGGAATTGGACCCATGTCTCCGGCCTGCATCTCCACAGGCAGGTGGATTGGCATTGGCACTGGCACAGGCATTGGCAGGTGGATTCTTTACCACTTCAGCCACCTGGGACGACTTTAGCACCAGCACAGTTTCATTTTTTTAAATGTTTAATCACTAATCTGTTTGAAGTTTATTCTTAAGTACAGTATAAAGTATGGATTTTATTTTATCTTTTCCAAGTCGTTACCCAGTTGTCACATCACTAGTTATTTAAAAAGTCTACCTTTGACCCAGTGATTTGAGGCGTCACCTCCATCACACACAATTTCCAGATGTGATCGGGGGTCTATTTCTGGACTTTCTATTCTGTTCACTAGTTCTGTTTCTCTGTTCATGTACCAGCATCACATTATTTTAATTATAAAGGCTATTAAATACTTCAACTGTCTCTCTTAGGGCAAGTCTTTATGTTTTTCTGGTTATTCTTGCATGTCTGCTTTTGCATAGGAATTTTAGTATTTACTGGTCTAAATCCATAAAACAGCTTGTTGGAATTTTATTGGAATTGTTAGACATCTTTAAAGTCTTCCTGTTTAAGAAAAAGGATGCTTTTCTGTTTGTTCACGTCTACTTTTGCAGAAGACTTTTTTCCTAGATATTTCTAGGCATATAACTATATCACTTTGGAAAGTACCAGGCACACAAATAGCGCTCAATAACTGTTTGCCTAAGTAATTACATTAAAACTGTTTTTGTCATAAAAATAACTCTTCAATTCAAAGCAATCCAAAGTATTTGCTTTACTTATATTCTAAGGTTGGTACAAGTTACATCTAAAACAGTTTACTCTGAAGAAGATTATAGTCTACTTAAAGAGACAGTTACAAGCAAGAATTTAATTAACATTATCAAACTCAAACTTGTGTGCCAAAATGTTGGGAGGAGATGGTGAGTGCTACCAAAGATTAGAAAGGGAATTGACCAAAGTAAAATGAAGTACTACATTATACACAGAATAATAAAAATTATTACAAACTATACCTGGAAAAAGTATAAAATTCAAATCAATACAAAATTACAACTGAAGATAGACATTTTAATTAGTATCTCTATGTATGCTGCCCATCTAGTATTGACACTTTGCTACACTTTATTTCTTATTAACATCTTACTAATTCCATACACACACATGTATAAAATTTTATTGTAAATCCAGAGTGTCCTGTAAGTAACAAAGGACCGTCATTACCTTCCATTCTGTTGAGGCTGGAGAATATCCAATAGAAGCTGTTTTACTTCACTGGGTGACAGCTGATATAAGTCTCTGGCTGGCTTGTTTCCACCACGGATCTGTAGTTCATACTCCATAGCATGGATGATCCACCTGAAACAAAACAAGGGAAGCATGAATCAGTAACTCTTAAAATAAAATCACCTTGTGCTTCTCATTGCAATGCCCTTAACAGCACTGACCCATCCAAAGAAGAATGAAAAAGGCTATTTAAATTTCCTGAACTTCTGATAGAATTACTTCCATCAAGATTATGTGACATGATTAGACTGTTAAAAATGAGGCCTGTTCTTGCATATGTGGTAAGGTAGTAAAACATGAAAATAAACTTAGGTTCTTACCAAATGAGATTGATGAGTAGTAGCTGTCACATTACTATTTTCTTAATAATAGATATATGAAAAAAATAAATAGGATAAGAACTCATTCTAAGAAATGAGCTGTGATATACTATTATATAAATGCTCCTTTCCCAGGAAGGACAAGTATTTCTTACCTATTACATTTATTTTGTAGTCATTCCCTTGTAATTAGAAGGGATAGAGAAGTACCTGCCTTTTAAATACAGAGACACATATAAATGTGTTAGTTAGTTATAACTTAATAGCATATTGAAAAGCAGAGACATTACTTTGCCAACAAAGGTCCGTCTAGTCAAGGCTATGGTTTTTCCAGTGGTCATGTATGGATGTGAGAGTTGGACTGTGAAGAAAGCTGAGTGCTAAAGAATTGATGCTTTTGAACAGTGGTGTTGGAGAAGACTCTTGAGAGTCCTTTGGACTGCAAGGAGATCCAACCAGTCCATTCTGAAGGAGATCAACCCTGGGATTTGTTTGGAAGGAATGATGCTGAAGCTGAAACTCCAGTACTTTGGCCACCTCATGCGAAGAGTTGACTCATTGGAAAAGACTCTGATGCTGGGAGGGATTGGGGGCAAGAGGAGAAGGGGACGACAGAGGATGAGATGGCTGGATGGCATCACTGACTTGATGGACGTGAGTCTGAGTGAACTCCGGAAGTTGGTGATGGACAGGGTTGCCTGGCGTGCTGCGATTCATGGGGTTGCAAAGAGTTGGACACGACTGAGCGACTGAACTGAACTGAACTGATAACTAGTATATTAGAGAACACACTTTATTCAACAGATTTCAGAAGAATCTATTCTTTAATAGATATTTAAATGCTGTTCATAAAGTATATTTTTATTACAGAAACAGCTTTATTATGATTATTTAGGAAAGTATTTATTGAGCACTGTTTGTGTGCCTGGTAGTTATATGCCTGGATATGCCCAAAATATTTCATCATTTTATGTGTAAATAATTTTACTCTTTAATTTGAGAAGCTTTTAGTATTTTTATAGTGTCATCTCATTTCATTTCTGTTATTCTGAGGAAAGAAGTCAGATAAACCAGTTATGCAAATTGAAGAAAACTCTGGAAATAACACTGTGCCTTAGGGAATCAAAACTCTACACACCATTAGGAAAAGCTAGGGAATTAGTTTTACACAGCAGAATCCTATACTTTATCCTTAAATCCTCTGGTGAAAACTGAATAACAGACAGGGACAGGAAAGCTTAGCATCTGGAAAGAATGTGTCTCTATTTACTCAGGTTTTGTCTCAAAAGAGGGGCTGTACAGCCAGTGCACAGGCAGAAACATTAGTTACAGCAATGAAGACTTAACACAGGGAAGCTACTGCACCCGAATATTTCAGTATCTTTCTCTTGATGCACTCCTTTGAAAGACTGCCTACAAGGCTTATCACAGGTATAGAGATGAAAAAGTTAGACGGAAATAACCAAAAATTAAAGTCTTTGTCTTTCTGCCAAGGCTGGCTTGCAAAACAATACTGCTGCATCCTTATGGAGTGACTTTAATGTCTCTCAGTGGAAGAAAATGGTAGGAAAAATGTAACAGTTTCCGGGTTGAACAGTAAGTAATATCAACCAAGCATATCGCCCTGCCCACTTAGCCAGGCCACAGGAGACAAAGCAGTGTGTCCCTGCTCTGTGACTGCTCCAATCCTTCTGATAAGGCAACTCTCGCCTCTTTTTCCTATCCTCTTCACTATTCTTCGTTGTTGCCATTTCTGGAAGTTAGGCATTTAACTAGCAGGCCAGTTGGATGCTGAGATAGATTATATAGCCATGAAGAAATACTCAAGAATAGGACATAATAATGTAAAATACATACTATTACCACTGACAGTACATGACCAATATTTAATGCTTGCTCTTTGTTAAGAACAGTAAAGATGACAAGGTATTTACAAACAACAAAATACATGTTTGTGAGTTTTCTGATACGTGCAACAGAACTTGTGACAGAGTTAAGATGTACAATTTGCACTTCTCTAATCAGCTGAAAAGAAAAATTGGACTAAACTTATATTATTGCCAAACACTAGAATTTATTAGGACTTCCTCATAGCTCAGTTGGTAGAGAATCTGCCTGTGATGCAGGAGAGAAGGGTTTGATCCCTGGGTCGGGAAGATCCTCTGGAGAAGGAAATGGCAACCCACTACAGTATTCTCACCTGGAGAATCCCAAGGACAGAGGAGCCTGGTGGGCTACAGGTTCATGGGATTGCAAGAGTTGGACATGACTTAGGGACTAAAACACCAAACCACTAAAATTTATTTATTTGTTCATCTTCACTATTATGAACTACATTTAGTCAAAATGCTAATACAGACATAAAAGTCACAAGGATACAGTTACTACTTTGGATTTTATTTTGATTTTAAAGTCGCTTATGAAATTAATTCTTACAACATTTCACTTACTGTAAACTGTTCTGTGAACTCTTTAAAATAAAAAATTCTACTTTTAATTTTAAGGTTAGACAGAGTTGTTTTCTATTTATTATTGTATTTCTTTAACATTTAAAATTTACATTTGAGGCAGCTTAGTATAATAGAAGCAACATCAAATTTCAGATTTAAAGACCAATCTTTTAAGTCTCCCCAAGCAAGTTAACATCATGAAAAGAATAATGGGGTGAGGGGTATTGTTTTAGATTAACCATGACTTAAGCGATGTAACAACTAGTGCCTTGTGGGGACCTTCTTTGCAACCCTGATTATTTATAAAACAAAGTCATTCTGGGAACAACCAGAAAAACATGAATAAAAATATTGTAATATTACAGAATCATTGCTAATTGTGTTGGGTGTGATAATGGTATTGTGGTTATTAAGAAAATTTCCTTTTCCTTACTTTTGTTGTTGTTTAGTTGCTAAGTTGTGTCTGACTCTTTTGTGACTCCATGGACTGTAGCCTGCCAGGCTTCTCTGTCCAGGGGGATTCTCCAGGCAAGAATACTGGAGTGGGAGAAACCATTTCCTTCTCTAGGGGATCTTCCTGATCCAGGGATCAAATCCACATCTCCTGCACTGGCAGGCAGATTCTTTACCACTGAGCCACCAGGCAAGCCCCTTCCTTACTTTCGATATATACTTACTAAAATTATGAGGGGTAAAAGTCAAAATGTCGTAGATTTGCTTTATAATCTACAGCAAAAAAAGAAGCAAATACAGTAAATGCAAATTACTAACAATTGCTTTTACTCATTTAAATAATGAGTACATAAGAATTTACCAAATTGTTCTACTATTACACATTGTTAAATTTTGTCAGGATGAAAAGCAAAAACAATAAAGACAGACCTGAATACCAATTCTGTCACTAACCAACTAAGCTCCATTTGCAAGTTATTTTTCAAATGGGCATACTATATTACTATTACTTGTTTAGCTCATTTTATGAAAGTATTTTGAAGAAAAAATAAGAATGTTATGTTAAAAATTGTTAAAAGGCTTTTGAAATTATAGAGTTCAATTTTTATGTTCAGATGTTATGTTCAGATTATGTTAGCAAACTCCTTTTACTTGACTCTCAGACTCAGGCTGGAAGAAGTGCCACATCAATTTAACTTTAGGAGGTACATATCCTCTTTTAAAATAAGTAATTAAAAACATTTTAAAACACTTTTTAAGGTCTTCCCAAAACTTGAGCTATTAAAACTAAACAATATCTATCACATTTACCTTTTAAAACCTTCAATGCCATAAACAAAGATAGCTGGAGATCTAAAAATTTTCCCAAGACTTCTATTCACAAAGTCTCAGCAGTTCTGTGAGCAAATTACAGAAAACATAGTGCTCAGCAGCCACCAAAGAAAGGTGACTGTTTTTCATTGATTTGAGCACAAATTAATCTTATTTGTCAGACTGTTAAAAAAAATAAATCATTCACTAAAAAATATTGGTTAAGTTAATCTGTTTAGCTTGGAATTGTTCAAAAGACTAAAACAGAGTTCATATCAAAACAGCTTTAGATATGAACTGTCAGAGACTTCGAGAAAGTAAAAAACCAAGAGAGTAAAATCAAAGACATTTTAACCAATTTTTAGAATTACTAATACAAAAGGGCATTAATTCCTTGCATGGGAAAATCTGGTTTCTTACCCTCATTGCTGCTGACAAAGTCACCAAACCTGATTTGACAATTCCAGTGTAAAAGCAGTTAATGCAAAATGGGGAAAGCAAGCAAGCAAGCAACTGTGAAAGGTCAAAAGAATGAAGGTTATCCTTGGACAAGATCCTTATAAATTCAGTCTGTCTAAAGAACCAGGGACATGCTCTACTTGCCAATAAGCAAATGAGAAAGAGGAAGATACACATGACTGACCAGATCAACCTTCAAACGTATCATGGTCTGACTTGACAATGAATTCCTCCACACTGCTAGAAAAATGTGAAGAGGCAAACTAGTATTCCTACATAGTCCTGGGAATTAGCTTGTCCTTCTAAAAACTCTGTGGGATGTGAGGTTGGTTAGCATATTGTATATGTACTGGCATTTTTCTTTCCAACCTGCCCCAATTAAGGAGTGAAATAGAAAATAAAGTTGATGGAAATCTGACATCATTGACAAATCAGAAACAGCTGACATTTTCTGAAGAAAAAAAAAATGCAATAAACAATAGCACTGATCCATAGCAAGAAACAACATTTAAATTAATTATTTTGAGTTTATTTCAAGATACTGAGAAGTATTTGCCACGTTTACTGCTAAACAAGTGAATGACTAACTGTATGCAAGCATTTTACTAAGCTATATGATAGGAAATAAGAAAGTTGCAAGAAGGGATATTTTGTTTGATTCCTATTAATACAGAGAGGGTGACAATTTAATAAGGTAAAGTGAGCTTCCTGTCTGGTAACTGGAGAACAATCACTCACCCACCCCACCTGTGATCTAATCACAACAAAAGAGAGGTGGAACTCTATCATCTCACTTTCTTACCTCGTATCAAATGTCACAAGCAAAGTCCTGTGAATGAGTATCAAACTACACTAATGACCTCAGAGCTGCATTTACCTCCTTTTCCCTATCTCCACAGGCCTGGTACCTGTGACACCAATGGACTTCTCTAAGCACTGGATGGGTGACCCACAGATGCTCCTGTGGGCAATAGAAGACATGCAATGATCCAAGTTGCTTACAGAGGATGACCTGGCAGTATGCAAAGCAGTGATGAAAGAGAGTTGATAACATATATCCTCAAGGGTTATCTCCTGAATGACAGACCTAGAGCAGAAAACAGTTGATTGGAGGTCTTTATGGTAATGGGCCTGTCAGGAACTTGATCTATTTCAACCTGAAAGCTGGAGCACAAATCAATAACAAGACAGCAAATCAAATCATTATCAGACTAGAATACCAATCCTGTGAGCAGGTTAATTTTCTTCACTGGAGTGCCTGATAGCAGTAATGTCAAAGAAACTGCACTGGCAGGATTAACCTTGGGAAAAAGAGAAAAGAAACATGGTGGTATTGGTTTAGAAATTGATGCAGTGGGTGATGTAAATAAATAAAATTAAAAACCGAAAAACCTGAGAGAGAAAGGGGTTAAAACAGAGAGATATAAGCTTATATAGGGCAGGAGAGTTATGGGTAACACATACCATGAGCAAGACAAATATTCTTTTTTTAAAAAACTTATTTTAATTGGAGGCTAATTACTTTACAATATCATGGTGGTTTTTGCCATACATTCACATGAATCAGCTATGGGTGTATAAGTGTTCCCCCTCCTGATCCTCCCTACCACCTCCCTTCCCATCCCACCCCTCAGGGTCATCCCAGTGCACCAGCCCTGGGCACCCTATCTCATGCATTGAACCTGGACTGGCGATCTATTTCACATATGATAATATACATGTTTCAATGCTATTCTCTCAAATCATCCCACCCTCACTTTCTCCCACAGAGTCCAAAAGTCTGTTCTTTACATCTGTGTCTCTGTTGCTGTTTTGCATATAGGGTCATCGTTACCATCTTTCTAAATTCCATTAATATGCATCAATATATTGTATTGGTGTTTTTCTTTCTGACTTACTTTGCTCTGTATAATAGGCTCCAGTTTCATCCACCTTAGAACTGATTCAAATGTATTCTTTTTAACAGCTGAGTAATACCCCAACCAGTCCATTCTGAAGGAGATCAGCCCTGGGTGTTCTTTGGAAGGAATGATGCTAAAGCTGAAACTCCAGTACTTTGGCCACCTCAGGCGAAGAGTTGACTCATTGGAAAAGACTCTGATGCTGGGAGGGATTGGGGGCAGGAGGAGAAGGGGACGACAGAGGATGAGATAGCTGGATGGTATCACTGACTCGATGGACGTGAGTCTCAGTGAACTCCGGGAGTTGGTGATGGACAGGGAGGCCTGGCGTGCTGCAATTGATGGGGTCGCAAAGAGTTGGACATGACTGAGCGACTGATCTGATTTGAATACTCCATTGTGTATATGTACCACAGCTTTCTTATCCATTCATCTGCAGATGGACATCTAGGTTGCTTCCATGTCCTGGCTATTGTAAACAGTGTTGCGATGAACATTGGGGTACATGTGTATCTTTCAATTCTGGTTTCCTCGGTGTGTATGCCCAGCAGTGGGACTGATGGGACATATGGCAGTTCTATTTCCAGTTTTTTAAGCAATCTCCACACTGTTCTCCATAGTAGCTGTACTAGTTTGCCTTGCCACAACAGTGTAAGAGGGTTCCTTTTTCTCTGCACCCTCTCCAGCATTTATTGTTTGTAGACTTTTTGATAGCAGCCATTTTGACTGGCATGAGATGGTACCTCATTGTGGTTTTGATTTGCATTTCTCTGATAGTGATGTTGAGCATCTTTTCATGTGTTTGTTAGCCATCTGTATGTCTTTTTAGGAGAAATGTCTGTTTAGTTCTTTGGCCCACTTTTTGATTGGGTCGCTTATTTTTCTGGAATTGAGCTGCAGGAGTTGCTTGTATATTTTTGAGATTATTTGTCAGTTGCTTCATTTGCTGTTATTTTTTCCCATTCTGAAGGCTGTCTTTTCACCTTGCTTATAGTTTCCTTTGTTGTGCAAAAGCTTTTAAGTTTAATTAGGTCTGATTTGTTTATTTTTGCTTTTATTTCCATTACTCTGGGAAGTGGGTCATAGAGGATCCTGCTATGATTTACGTCAGAGAGTGTTTTGCCTATGTTTTCTTCTAGGAGTTTTAAAGTTTCTGGTCTTATGTTTAGATCTTTAATCGATTTTGAGTTTATTTTTGTGTATGGTGTTAGAAAGTGT
This sequence comes from Bos mutus, assembly GCF_027580195.1. Classification (NCBI taxonomy): domain Eukaryota; kingdom Metazoa; phylum Chordata; class Mammalia; order Artiodactyla; family Bovidae; genus Bos; species Bos mutus. The sequence goes on from NC_091634.1 coordinate 46,555,203, forward strand.
TCTAGTTTCATTCTTTTACAAGTGGCTGACCAGTTTTCCCAGCACCACTTGTTAAAGAGACTGTCTTTTCTCCATTGTATGTTCTTGCCTCCTTTGTCAAAGATAAGGTGTTCATAGGTGCATGGATTTATATCTCTAGGCTTTCTATTTTTGTTCCATTGATCTATGCTTCTGTCTTTGTGCCAGTACTATACTGTCTTGATGACTGTTGCTTTGTAGTATAGCCTGAAGTCAGGCAGGTTGATTCCTCCAGTCCCATTCTTCTTTCTCAAGATTGCTTTCGCTATTCGAGGTTTTTTGTATTTCCATACAAATTGTGAAAATATTTGTTCTAGTTCTCTGAAAAATATTGTTGGTAGTTTGACAGGAATTGCATTGAATCTATAGATTGCTTTGGGTAGTATACTCATTTTCACTATGTTGATTCTTCCGATCCATGAACATGGTATATTTCTCCATCTATTTGTGTCATTTTTTCTTTCATCAGTGTTTTATAGTTTTCTATATATAGGTCCTTTGTTTCTTTAGGTTGATTTATTCCTAAGTATTCTATTCTTTTCGTTGCAATGGTGAATGGAATTATTTCCTTAATTTCTGTTTTCTCATTGTTAGTGTATAGGAATGCAAGGGATTTCTGTGCGTTAATTTTATATCCGGCAACTTTACTATATTCATTGATTAGCTCTAGTAATTTTCTGGTGGAGTCTTTAGGGTTTTCTATATAGAGGACATGTCATCTGTAAACAGTGAGAGTTTTACTTCTTCGTTTCCAATCTGGATTCCTTTTATTTCTTTTTCTGCTCTGATTGCTGTGGCTAAAACTTCCAAAACTATGTTGAATAGTAGTGGTGAGAGTGTATCCTTGTCTTGTTCTTGACTTTAGGGGTAATGCTTTCAATTTTTTTACCATTGAGGATAATGTTTGCTGTGGGTTTATCATATATGGCTTTTATTATGTTGAGGTATGTTCCTTCTATGCCTGCTTTCTGGAGGGTTTTTATCATAAATGGATATTGAATTTTTTCAAAGGCTTTCTCTGCATCTATTGAGATACTCATATGGTTTTTATCTTTCAATTTGTTAATGTGGTGTATCACACTGATTGATTTGCAAATATTGAAGAATCCTTGCATCCCTGGGATAAAGCCCACTTGGTTATGATATATGATCTTTTTAATATGTTGTTGGATTCTGTTTGCTAGAATTTTGTTAAGGATTTTTGCATCTATGTTCATCAATGACATTGGCCTGTAGTTTTCTTTTTCTGTGGCATCTTTGCCTGGTTTTGGTATTAGGATGATGGTGGCCTCATAGACTGAGTTTGGAAATTTACCTTTCTCTGTAATTTTCTGGAAGAGTTTGAGTAGGATAGGTGTTAGCTCTTCTCTGAATTTTTGGTAGAATTCAGCTGTGAAGCCATCTGTTCCTGGGCTTTTGTTTGTTGGAAGATTTCTGATTGACAAATATTCTTATTTTTTATGCCCATTCAGCCTAGTGAATGTTGACATTTGGAGAAGGCAATGGCAACCCACTCCAGTACTCTTGCCTGGAAAATCCCATGGATGGAGGAGCCTGGTAGGCTGCAGTCCATGGGGTTGCAAAGAGTCGGACATGACTAAGCAACTTCACTTTCACTTTTCACGTTCATGGATTGGAGAAGGAAATGGCAACCCACTCCAGTGTTCTTGCCTGGAGAATTCCAGGGACGGTGGAGCCTGGTGGGCTTCTGTCTATGGGGTGGCACAGAGTCGGACATGACTGAAGTGACTTAAGTAGCAGTAGCCGCATGGTGTTAAAGCTGACTGAAGCTATCAATGTCTTTAATCATCAGTTCAGTAGCTCAGTTGTATCCTGCTTTTTGTGACCCCATTGACTGCAGCACTTCCCTGTCCATCACCAATTCCCAGAGCTTTAATCATACTCAACATTTAAATGACAGAAACAACAGTAAAAAGTCAATATAAATGAGTCTGAAATGCTTTAATTTATACGGAAGTGAAAAAAAAAAAGGTTTTGTATAAATCCCTTCTCTTCTTTCTTTTAAAATCATGCTACAAACAGGTGACTTAAAAGAGTAACAAATCCAACAATTTATAAAAAATTTGACACTCAAGGACTCTATAAATGAATAATTTTTCATCAATTTTAAGCAAGTTAAAACCTTTCAGGAATTAATTCAAGGTAAAATTTTAAAAGACACATAAACAGTATGTGCTTGCTGTGAGAAGTATATTAACATGCCCAGAAGCCATTCGCTTAAGGAGCTGAGGTCTGAGTGAAATTTATTAAGAATAAAGAGCAATAAAAATATACTAAAAAGATACAAAAATATCTTTTATTTCTTTTTAGAGAGGCACTATCACAAGCTCCACAGACAGGATAACTGCAATTCTCTGAGGTTGTTAAGATATCCCTTGAGTAGAGACAGGGTTCCAAAACCTTTCCATTAATATGGTGGAGCAATGTGGGTAGGCACAGGAGGATTTGTGAGTGTCTACCATGTGTTTCATGAAGTCCTACCAGGTGATGGAGGGGCAAGACCATCTCAGATGGCAGTCAAGAATCCAAAAGGAATTCTGCATCATGGTTTCTATATGAAATGCTTGGGGATCATTCCATTGGGCCTTGAATGAGAATCAACTATGGTGGAAAGGGATACTTCTAGGGTGGATGTTTCTTGTGGGAGCAGGTCTTTGAAAACCTAGAACTGGAAGATGAGTATGTGTGTGTTTGTTGGTGGGGGTGGGTGGGGCATGGGATCCTCCTCCTTGGGATTTGTGGCATGCAAAAAGAAATCCCCAAGATACTTGTTCTCCAAATGCCACAAGAGGATCTCAAATCACCAAATGTCAGACCAATACTGTCTAAGTTTTATCTTTTACAAAAGACCTTCACATTTCTTGCCTAGAACCCCATAATCTAATGAGGAAGCCAAAGCAGGGACAGCCTCCCTAGTTTATAGACATGACAGCTGGAAGAGGGATAGGGAAGCATGAACTCTGGAGTCATTCACCCTAGGTTCAAATTCTGGTTTTTGGTTTTGCAACCAAGGGCAAGTTACTTTGTTAAATTTTTATAGCATCTTAATATATCTCTTGCACTGCACAAGGGGATAACTTAGAATCAGTTTCAAATCATCCCCATTTTCTTGGTCTCATGAATAAAGGAGGCAAAATCTTATTTTTTATGGTTGTTAACTTGGAACTGTTTGGCCTCCTTAGTGTGCCTTGTACTGTACAATGCTGAACAGTACTGATCCTAGGCTGACTAATGACAAAAACCATCATGAATACTTGAATATAAAACAGGTCATGGGTTGAAACCAAGTAGAAGGGACTATATGGTCTAGGTTTTAGAAAAAAAAACCAGCAACACAGTAAGGCCTGTTTCCAAGACAAGAGCAATAGTATATGCAAGTGAAAACATGCACAATACTTAAGAACGAAGAACAAGAACTTTGAAATCAGGCAGTATGGGTATAAGTCCCAGTTCTTTCACTTACTGATTTGTAAATAAATTATACCTACAAAAAACCATATAAAAATGTACATGGGATAGAAACCTTATAACTGAAAAACAAGGGAAACTTCCAATTTTAACAAATATTTTCAAAGTCATGTGAAAATTCTACTGGAAAGAAATCATCCATGTAAGTACTATTATGGGTAAGCTGTCAGAAAATTCACAACATGAAATAAATTTTGTGCATATATTTTCTTTATAAAAAAAAAAAATTAGACTTATCCCGAACTGACAATGTCCTAGTTTTTAGAGCTGACCCTGTGAGTCCACCACATGGGGGAAACACACACAGTATTTTGGGCAAAAACCCAAAATACTTAATACCCACAATGGAATACTCTTAATACCCACAATGGAAATATAATGCCACAACTGATCCCAGGACGAGTTTCAGGACAGTGAATAAAGCTGTCTGCCAAATTTCTTCATGAAGCTTTTTTCTATCATGAGATACTAAGTCACATGCTTTGTTCTGACATTTTTATTTTGGGAGAAAGTTTAAGGAAAAAAGAATATTTCTCACAGAAGACATTGAACATATAGAACATTAGATACAAAAATAGGAAGAAAACTATTTTTAGAATAAACTGCAGAAAGTGAAGAGGAATTAAAGAGCCTTGATGAAAGTGAAAGAGGAGAGTGAAAAGGTTGGCTTAAAGCTCAACATTCAGAAAACGAAGATCATAGTATCTGGTCCCACCACTACATGGGAAATAGATGGGGAAACAGTGGAAACAGTGTCAGACTTTATTTTTTGGGCTCCAAAATCATTGCAGATGGTGACTGCAGCCATGAAATTAAAAGATGCTTACTCCTTGGAAGAAAAGTTATGACCAACCTAGATAGCATATTCAAAAGCAGAGACATTACTTTGCCAACAAAGGTCCAACTAGTCAAGGCTATGGTTTTTCCAGTGGTCATGTATGGATGTGAGAGTTGGACTCTGAAGAAAGCTGAGTGCCAAAGAATTGATGCTTTTGAACTGTGGTGTTGGAGAAGACTCTTGAAAGTCCCTTGGACTGCAAGGAGATCCAACCAGTCCATTCTAAAGGAGATCAGTCCTAGGTGTTCTTTGGAAGGATTGATGCTAAAGCTGAAACTCCAGTACTTTGGCCACCTCATGCAAAGAGTTGACTCATTGGAAAAGACTGATGCTGGGAGGGATTGGGGGCAGGAGGAGAAGGGGACGACAGAGGATGAGATGGTTGGATGGCATCACCGACTTGATGGACTTGAGTTTGAGTGAACTCCGGGAGTTGGTGATGGACAGGGAGGTCTGGTGTGCTGCGATTCATGGGGTCGCAAAGAGTCGGACACAACTGAGAGACTGACTGACTAAACGGAAACACACTTCATTTCCATGCAGAGAATGAAGGTCAGATTTGAATTCAAGAAAGAAAATTATGTTGGATTTTTGAGAGAACATAAATCAGCCTAAAATGCTGAATACACAGTAAAGGGAACACTACTAGAGGCTGAAAAATATAGCATTGTAAGATACTGGGGAACAGTTACTTTCACTCTAAAACTTTGCTTAAGTCACAGCAAAGATGACTACTGCTTTAAGAGTCTCCTGAATAGAACATTTATTACAGAGAATGTGTTTTGGAAGAGTTATAACCTATACTCCTAAATCAGCCTCAGAGAAATGCCTTAACTTGTGATAACAGAGTACTTTTAATGATTGTATGGATATGAAGAATCACATTTCAACTAGAGACAACTCACAAGAAGACCCATTTCTGCATCCCCACATGTAGTCAAAAGTTGAAGTGGAAAATTTTAGAGCTAATAGAGACTGAACAATCAGGATATAATTCACAGTTCTTATAACTGATTTGGAATACATCCTATTAATAATATTTAAAAGGAACTATTTTAAGGGGTAAAAAGGCAGGTCAAATTCTATGCAGAATGAGTTCAATTCTCAATTGAAAGAAAAAGGAGATAAAGAATAGGAAGCTCATCTGAAATATACTCTAATTGAAATTAGGCAAATAGTTTGAAAACTAATAACCTCAACTAAAATAATTTAAATAAAACTGAACACAACTTACAAAGTAGAAATCTCTCACAGAGAGTAACTGACAGTGATTTTATGTATATTTTTCCATATAGACATACATACATACACACATATATATATATACAATAATTTGATAAAATATGGAAAAAATTAGCAACTTTTTTCACTTAATTTATCTTGGATACTTATAAATGCCATCACTTCATGGCAAACAGAAGGGGAAAAAGTAGAGGCAGTAACAGATTTTTTTTTTGGGGTTCCAAGATCACTGTGGATGATGACTACAGCCATGAAATTAGAAGATGCTTGCTTCTTGGAAGGAAAGCTATGACAAACCTAGACAGTGTGTTAAAAATCAAAGACATCACTTTGCCAACAAAGGTCCATATAGTCCAAGCTACGGTTTATCCAGTAGTCATGTATGGATGTGAGAGCTGGACCATAAAGAAGGCTGAGAACTGAAGAATTGATGCTTTTGAATTGTGGGTGCTGGAGAAGACTCTTGAGAGTCCCTTGGACTGCAAGGAGATCAAACAAGTCAGTACTAAAAGAAATCAACCATGAATATTCACTGGAAGGACTGATGCTGAAGCTTCAATACTATGGCTACCAGATGTGAAGAGCCAACTCATTTGAAAAGACCCTGCTGTTGGGAAATACTGAAGGCAAAAGAAGGGGGTGTCAGAGGATAAGATGGTTACTTGGCATCACTGACTCAATGAACATGAACTTGAGCAAACTCTGGAAGATAGAGGACAGGGAAGCCTGGCATGCTGCAGTCCAGGCATGGGGTCACAAAGAGTCAGACACGACTTAGTGATTGAACAATAACAAAAATTTATAAATGCCAGTGTATTAACCTTATCTTGTTACTTGTAATGGTGGCAAAACATTTTATTATATGGCTAACAACTTATTTGAACTATTTCTTACTTATGGATATCTCAGTGTTATTCTCAGTGTTTGACTATTTCAAACAAGGCCGAAATGAAGACTGCTCTTAAGTATGTCTAAATTTCAAAAATTAGAATTATTGATCAAAGAGGCTTGCAGATAATTCCCAAAAAGCAACTAGTTTTTAATGAAATTTTTTGAAGGAAAAAAATGGGTGATCATTTTACATAAAGTGCTTCAAACTCACATCCAAAATTAAAACTAAGAAATGAAAGGGTATCAACCTAGCAATAAAGGAGAAAGAAAAAAAGTAAGAACAAAAAAGCATGGTAACTAGAAAACAAAATAAAATGGCAGGAATAAGTCGAAATAGAAATGAAATGGCAAAAATATGACATATATATTTCTATTACAAGATAATCTCAGATTAGATTAAAAGTAAATAGAGCATAGATGTTAAATATAAAAGACATACCTAATCAAAATGAAAAAAGAACACTGAAGGTAAACAAATGGAAAACTATACCAAGTTAATAACAATAAAAAAGAAAAAGTAATATTAAAAAGTAATGGTAGGAACATTAAACAAAAGGAATTCATTTGTTATATTTTATACATTGTAATGGGATCATGGTTATGCTTTTTAAAAGTCTCTATGTCTTAGAGATACATACTGAAGTATTTACAGATTAAATAATATGATGGAATCAAAGGAGACTATGGATGAGATGAATAGTAGGGAGGTATGAGTGAAATAAAATCGGCTATATGATGATATTGTTGAAGCTCAGTAATAATATGGGCTTTATTACACTATTTTCTATGCTTTTGTAGATGTTTGAAATTAAAAATAACTTTTAAAAAATAATTCAATTAGAAAATAAATGACACAAGCAAAATTGTATCATTAAAACTACAAGGTAACATGAACAAAAACAAAGCATTAAAATATAGAAAGCAAAACTGATAAAAATGCAAGGGGAAATTGACAAATTCATAATCAGGAGAACATCTTATAATTTATTAGCAATTGAAGGTCAAGTAGGACAGAAATAGTAAAGATATTGATTTAATCACAAAATTAGCATCCTGTATTCCCACTTATTCACCCTCACACACAATCACATGTATTTGTGCCTGACAGAGACTCACTATTGTTCTTTTCAAAGAGCCTATGAACATAGGAGTGCATGTATCTTTTTGAATTATACCTTTGTCTGGGTATATGCCCAGGGGTGGGATTGCTAGACCATATGGTATTAATAATTCTATTTTCAATTTTCACAGGAACCTCTAAACTGCTATCCATAGTGGCTATACCAACTTACATTCCCACCAACAGTGTAGGAAGGTTCCTTTTCCCCACCCCCTCTCCACCATTTGTCATTTGTAAGACTTTTTAATGATGGCCATTCTGACCAATGTGAGGTGGTATCTCATTGTTGCTTTGATTTCTCTAATGATTTGTGATGTTGAGCATCTTTTCATGCGCCTACTGGTCATCTGTATGTCTTCTTTGGAGAAATGTCTATTATGGTCTTTTTATTTTTCGATTAGGTTTTTTTATTGTATGAACTGTTTGTACATTTTGGAGATTAAGCCCTAGTTTGTCACATCATTTGCAAATATTTTCTCCCATTATATAGGCTTTTTTTTTTTTCTTTAATGGCTTCTTTTGTTGTACAAAGGAAGTTTGATTAGGTCCCATTTATTTTTATTCCTATTGTCTTGGGAGATTGACTTTAGAAAACATTGGTACAATTTATGTCAGAGAATGTTTTTCCCTATGTTCTCTTCTAGGAGTTTTGTGGTGCCATGTCTTACGTTTAGCTCTTTAAGCCATTTTGAATTTACCTTTGTGCATGGTGTGAGGGTGTGTTCTAACTTCACTGATTTACACACAGGTGTCCAACTTTGCCAGCACCACTTGCTGAAGCGACTGTCTTTTCCCTATTTTATATTCTTGCCTCCTTTTTGAAGATGAATTGACTGTGGGTGTATGGGTTTATTTCTGGGTTCTCTATTCCATTGATCGGCTTGCCTGTTTTTGTATTAATATGATATTGTTTTGATTGTTGTAGCTTTGTATATTGTCTGAAGTCTGAAGGAGGTATGTGTTTTTTATTCCTAAGGATCGCTCTAGAAATTCTGCATTTTTTATAGTTCCATATAAATTTTTGAATCATTTGTTCTAGTTCTATGAAAAATGTCATGGATAATTAGATAAGGAATAGCATTAAATCTGTAGATTGCTTTGGGCAGTATTGCCATTTTAACAATATTAGTTCTTCTAACCCAAGAGCATGGGATATCCTTCCATTTCTTTGAGTCCTCTTTTATCACCTTTATTAATGTTTTGTAGTTCTCAGTGTATAAAACTTTCATCTCCTTGGTCAGGTTTATTCCTAGGTATTTTATTTATTTATTTTTTGGGGAGGTGCAATTTTAAAAGGTTGCTTTCTTTTTTTTTTTTACATTTGCTGATATTTCATTGTTAGTATAAATGGATGCAATTGATTCCTAAATGTTAATCTTGTATCCTGCTACTTGGCTGAATTCATTTATTAGACCTAGTAGTTTTTGTGGAGTCCTTGTGTACATGTTAGTTACTCAGTCGTGTCTGACTCTTTGTGACCCCAAGGATTGTAGCTCACAGGCTCCTCTGTCCATGAAATTCTCCAGGCAAGAATATCGGAGTGGGTAGCCATTCCCTTCTCCAGGAGATTTTGTTGACCCAGGGATTGAACCTGGGTTTTCCACATTGTAAGTGGATTCTTTACCATCTGAGACACAAGGGAAGCCCTTTGAGTCCTTAGGGTTTTCTATATATAGTAACATGTCTGCATAGAGTGACAATTTTACCTCTTTTCTTCCAATTTGGATACCTTTTATTTCTTTTTCTTGTCTGATTGCTGTGGCTAGGATACATATTCAAATATTTGAGGAACAATCTCCAAATTGGCCATATACTAGGTTACTCTATATGCTCACACACTTGATTTTTTACAATTAGAACATATTTATGTGATATTTGTACAAAAATATGTTTTAAGAAATGAAAAGAAGCACTTATATGCAGTTGTGGCAGGTGTTTTAAACATATTACCTTGTTTGATCTTACATAAAACAATGAAAGTTGGAGGGAGGTTCAGCCCTCTGACCCCAGACTACTGAGATGATGAGCACAGGTCAGGACTTGCACTCAGTTCTGCCAGATCCCAGAGCCTGGTCACATACCTTACTGTGCTGCCTCACACAATGCTTGATGAAGAACATTCAAGATTACCAGAGCCTTACTTTCAACTTCTCCAAAGAGAACACTTATGATTTTAAGGACTAAAATTCAGATTTTGGTGGGAAACAGATACAGAAGAATATTCTTAAAAGGACCAAATTTTTATCTGAGTGTGTCTTTTTGACATCTAGCTTTACTAAAAAATCATTTTACTCTTAAGGCTTATTCACTTTATAGGAATTTTTACAAGTATTGTGCATAGTGGGGAGTTTTATTTTTTGTTTTTAACATGATACAACTGTTTAAACTTTCTTGTGTTTGATTTTATCAGAGAACAGAGTTACTTCACTACTTCTCATGTGGGAGTCAAATAAACAACGGACTTTTTTTAGGCCACTAGTATTTATTTCTTCATATCACCAGATGTTTTCTCTATGACTTAGGGGAAGAAACACTTTCCCAAATACCCACCAGATCTGAGGCAGCACTTCACTCAGAGACACTGAGGACAACCTGAACAATTCTCTTTATGCAAATGGAAAGTATTTACTCACCCAATTCGTATTTTCAGCATGCCACTGAATAATTCTGGATTATTGGAGATGATCCAGCCAATATGGATGACCAGTTCTTGTTGAATTACTGCCTCCCTCTCATCATGGGTATTACACTTGTAATAGATGATGTTCTTAATCACTCCCGGAGACAAAGGATTAGAGATAACTTCTTCTTCATGCCCAAAGGCACCCAGAGTTACCTATAGGTGGCAGAATTTTATTGTAAAAATTTCCTAGCTACTAATAGATTAAAAAAAAAAATTCAAGGCTCAGGATGACTGGCAGGCTGAAATTACTCTATGCAAGCTAGGGAATTAGGCAGAATAACTGCTCCTGCTATTTATTAAAAAGGCCTTCAAAGCATGACTCCCATTGGAGTTCATGATGGTTCAGTCTCGTCTAAAATACAAGGGCAGGTTAGGGTCCCAGCTACGGGAATGAAGGTGAGTGGATAAAAGCAGGGAAGGAATATAAATAACTATTATGATAAAATTATTCTGAATGACTTTAGGACCAGAAACTCCTCAGAGAAAACAGTTTTACTTTAGTGAAAAGTCTATACAATTTAGTATTTGAGAGTATGTTCTTCACTTCTTTTACAGTTTCTCATGTGGAAGTTTTTGCTCTTTAACAATACTAACTTTTTCAAAGGTAGGTACAAGGACATAGTTGTAGTGAAGACCCACTTTTCCTGGCACATAGTCAGGTACCCAGTGAGTGCTGAAATACTTTTGGATGTATCTCTGGCCTGTGGAGGGGAATAAATAAGGCTGCCCACAAGCCAGCGAAATGGGAAAGCACAGAGGAAACGGCAAAGAAAATTCAAAGCTAAAAGTGCTGCTGAGGCTGGGCAAGAGGAATAAATACTCTGCCCCCTCTCTCCTCTTGTCTTAGTACTCTGCCACCCAGAAGAGTCTGCATGCAGAAGAGTCTGCATCCCCTCCTTCCTCATTTCCTCTCTCTTCCTTGTACAGGGCACACTTATAAGAGGCAGGAAGAAGAAGAGGATATCAAAGAGTCCTTGTGTTTTCTGACATGAAAGGAGAAAGCAGAATAGAGGTCTTCTGCCCAAATTTTGTGATGGACTAAATTGCTAGTTTGCAACACAAGTGGTACCAACCAGTTAGTCCAAGTGCGATTACTTTTATTAAAATGTCAGCTTGTAAAGAAAAAAACAAACAGAAGCTAAGTACATCATTGCCTCTGGAAGCAATGATGACTAAACCACTATTTCATTCCAGAGAGCTTGAGGTCATCTGAAAGTGCAGAAGTAGAAGTGTAGAAGCAGTATTACTTCAGTTCTCAGGGTGGCATTTCATAAATGAGCAAATGCAAACTTGGAATGCTCCATTTTCATTTCCTCTTTTAAAAGGGTAAGATGCAGTCAGTGAATAAACTCCATACACTTGAAACAGGGCTCCAAACAAGTCTGTAACTGACTATTTCCCTGGGAGATGTGCAGGTCTGGTGGACAATAGTCCAGTTACAGCCTCAGGACAGGTTCCAAGGCGCTAGGATTTTGATCTGGGGAATTGAGTCTCAGGATCATAGGCAGCAATCGCCCTCTAGATAGGGCACAGAATGGACATGACCAACTGTAACCACCTAACCCCTCTTCAACTGCCAGATGCCAGTGACCTCAGAGATCTCCAAAACCTTCTCATTCATTCATATGTCACAGAATTAACGATATTTTCAGATATACTACAGGGGCCTAAAATCCAAGGAAAAAATAGCTTCCCAAAGCCTGTTTAGTTTCTTTAAGAGGTGGCTCAGTCCAAGGCAAAAATATAGAACTCTGAGGCTGGACTGAGGATTGCAATGAGAAAAGGCATCCAATAAGTTACTACCTGTGCCTTGGTCTATTTAGCTGATAAACAAGGATGAAAATTCTTTTAGTAATTTGGAAAAAACAGAAAATAACATCTATGAAGAGACTGAAATTTTTTCTCAGGAATTTTTTTAGTACAATAATTTTTAGCTATTAAATATTACAGAATAGGATCATTTATTCTTTCAACATTTAAAACTTTGATGTCAAGATGAAATAATTTCAATTTTAATGAACTAAGAGCCCTGAGATATGAACAATGGGTTGATTCCATCAAAGAGGGTTAAAGTTTTTTGCATTATTAAAGCTTATTACATCCCTAGGTTAATTGTCAGGAAGACATGATAAAGCACACATATTCCCAAAGAAGAGATAGAAAGCACACAGCTTTTCACTCCAATCAAATGATGATTCAGCCAAGTAATCAGAGCTTACAGAAAAACAAAAACTGAGCAGCCATATCCCACTCCACATACCCACATGCACAGGCTCAATTCAGCCCACATTCATCAAGTGCCTCGACAAGGCCATGGTGGGCACAAAGGGGTGGTGCTGGACAAGACATGGGCCCTGGCTTCCAGGGCTTTGGTCTACCCTGTGAGAGACACACATTCAAATGAACCGGGATCCAGGGCAGATGGTGAAAAGTCTAACAGGCCTATTTTGAGAACCCAGAGGAGAAAGGGACTGCTAATGGTTTTCTGTGAGCAAGAGCTGGCAAGAGTTGGCCCTGGTGGGAGGGGAGAACCTGGAAGGAGAGGGGGCCCAGAGGGTTAAGAAGGTGGGGAGCCAGTGCATTTCTAATGGGGAGAAGAGTCCTGGTGAAGTAAAAGGAGAATGTGCCCTTCACTACTCCCTGTCATTGCCCCACCTATCCTAAGCCTATCTGCAGTGCTTTAGTAGGTGTCACACCATTTTCTTTGTCAGTATTTTCACTGATCTCGAGTTAACACAGGAGCTTAAAATTAAATCTCTAAGGTGCAGCACAGATATCCTATATCTGTGCTTCTTTAAGACTAGATTTTGCTTGGGGAAGGAGCCTTCTGTAGAAATGCCTGAGCCCTGTAAATGTGGTTGTGAGAGGCCTGCGATGCTGAGACTTGCCAGATTTAAAAGCCAGGGTCCTACCCAGAAATCTTTGTGACTGTGACCCAGAGTCTGAAAATCAGCTACTTACCTGTTTGCCCTGCACTAAAACATTAGTAATGGATGGGGCCAGGCTGTCCACTAGTTTACTTAAAAGACTTGCTGCATGGCGCACCACCGACCTGGGGGCAAAGAAGAGAGCACGCCAGAGGTTGACAAATCTAAATGATGAATGATTGGGCCCCTGAATGGGGGGAATTAAAAAATCTGTACAATTAGGTCCTCGCTTAATAATATGGATGAAACGCTGACCCCAAGACACTGGACCTAACAGCTGAAATCTTCCAGACTGTAGGACTATCCAGAATTAGGGAGGGAGAGCTTCACCCTCACCTCTGCCACCAGCATTATTCCTGCCATTAACAACTTAAAAAGAAAGAAAAGGAAGCCTAACTATCCCTTTGTTAGGGAGTGGTATTGGAGGAGGAATTGATTATTCTGATTTTGTATTAAAAAATTTATTATTAAGACTGTCACGGGTACATGACACTATTCCTATAACCGCTGTAAATCAAGTTTCCTTTGGTGCCTAGTAACCAAATCCCTGGATTAGGGAATTCACTTAGTACTCAATTTTAGGAAGTGATACAATGAGATACCAGCGTTTTTTGTTTTTTTTTTTCCTTGCCAGAATGTTGAAGGAAGTTAATTCACACTACTATTTTAACATTTCTGAAAACGTCTTAGACTGTAAGGAGAACAGATTTTTAAGCACAGCACATGCAATACATAAAACATTTCCCCCCATCAAAAGTAAAAATCCATGTGGAACTTTCAGATGGAGAAAATAAAATAAAAATGTAGGTTTAAAGGTGTTTCCTTGTATTTCAGGATATCCATGGAAGTTGACCTATAAAAAACACATTGCTTAATCTCAACATAGATGAACTAGTAGAAAATTCAGTCATATCTGATAAAGTTAGTGAAACAAACACTTCCTACTTTTAGAGAAGCTTTCACCCACACACTATAAGACCAAAAGACATATTTAACCCTGAGAACGCAAATAAGCCCACACGTTTCAAGCAGCTGGAGTTTCGACAATTTGTGCATGTTACCTGTTTCCCATGTACCAGAAAAGTAGTAATGTGTGGGGCTATAGAGGAAGAAAATTTGCGTAAATGCAGCCCCGTAGCGTACCGCCAACCTGGGTGTGTCAGTGGAAAGCCATAAAAGGGAAAATACAGTAAATAAAACTTCCAGGAGTTTGTTCTTTTAAACATAACAGTCAGGACTCTAAATGTTTGCTAATGATTTATCTAAAATACAAGTATTAAACATAAAGTAAAAGTAGGTTTGCTTAACCGAAGATTATAGACCAGCTTTGAAATTTACTGACTAAAAAGCAACATCTATTTGTTTGCATGCCTTACTGTGCTGAGAATTTACAGCAAAAATCTGAGACTTAACCACAGGGTTATTACATAATTTCTTCTTGACTGGAATAGTATATTTACTATAAATTAGAGTGGAAATACTGCTAAGAGATGTTTTGTCTAATCCTTTTATTTTAGAGATTAGAAAACTGAGGTTCATTGAAGTTAAGGGAGTTTCTTATGACATGACACTTTGAGATTTCTTTTTTCAAAATTAGATAATAATGGATGTTAGATTCTGCTAGTAAAACTGTTAGAATTGCTTCAAAAATGCAGAGGGCATGCATTTAGGCATACCTACCCCACTGTGAATGTAAACCATCTTAGCTCAACTTACCTAAGTTTTCCTCAGTCTCTGGGAAGAGACTACCTCTGCAGAACATATCAGTTACTTTTTATGCAGTAACTATAATCGTTAGGATTCATTAAACTTAAGCCATGAGAGAACTATCTTCTAAGTATATTATACTTTGCTTGTGTTTAAACGAAACACTGGTCTCTTCATGACCCTCTATAACGGAACGAGTTTTCAAAATACAAATTAGAACCTAAAGCACCTTGCTGGGACAGAGGAGGTGCAGGATAGGAAAAAGTCATTAGAACATCATGCCAGTGCATCCTCTCCAGGTTCTATTTCTACAAATGTCTTTACTCCCAGACATGCTTTTAATATCTTAGGAGAGCCAAGATAAAATGCAATGTAGGCAGATCCTTAGAAAGTAGGCACTCACAGTGCTGCAACCTTGGAACTTAAAAGGGGAAATTAGAATGACTAGCCACCTTTAACACTGGTCCATTATCTTTAGGATACTGAATATGATAACACAAGTAAAAAAACATAATGACAAGGACGCTAATACGAACCAAAGTTTTTTGCTGCCAGCTCTTCTATAGACTCTCTCAATGTGATCAGAAACAGTACCTAGACATCGGATAATAGAGTCTTTGTTGAAAAAAGCTTTAATTAAATGCATAACATTTATTCTCCTTAAAAAACCTGAAATAATTAAATATGTAACCCAAATATATAGTGTGAATGTCCCCAGCCCTTGTTATAACATAGTTTGAGTATATGATTTTGATAAATATTTTATTTCTTGAAATTTATTGTTTTCTTAATATACAATCAATATATTTAACAAATAAAAATGTTATTTTAATTTACTACAGAAAATAAAAAAACAGAATATGGCAAATTGAACAAAATACTGTAGACTCTGAATATATATAACTTCTTCATTTATTTGTTCAAAAAAATGTGATGATTCTGTATATGATCAGAAACCAAACAAGGGTAAAGAACAGAATCTTTATCTTTTTACCCTGAACTTATTTTTACAGCTTTATAGCAAGTTGGATAAAATTATACTCAGATTCTGCAGATGCTTATGATTTTTAATATATAAAGTTTCACAGATTTAAAACATGTAAAGTCTTTTAAATATCTAAGTAACAGATGAATATTATTACCAAGCTTAAAAAATGGTTTGAAAAATAATTCTCTTGACATTTTCATTATAAACTATTTTATATAAATTGTTTTATTTTAAAGCACTACTAAAATACACGTGTACATGCTAAGTTTACCCTTCAGTCATGTCCGACTCTTTGCAACCCTATAGACTGTAGCCCAGCAGGCTCCTCTGTCCATGGGATTCTGCAGGCAAGGATACAGGAGTAGGTGGCCATGCCCTCCTCTAGGGGATCTTCCCGACCCAAGTGAACTGGCATCTCTTACGTCTCCTGCATTGGCAAGCGGGTTCTTTTAGCATGGCTGTCACCTGGGAAGCCTACTACTAAAATAACCATTCTGAATTCTAAGTTCCTAATGAAATGTTTGCTTTTTAATGATCCCATTGTTTTAAAGTATAAATTCTGATAAACGTCCTCAATATAACTGGGATCCTTTTCACACTTGAGTTTCAAGATTAATTAGGAACCGGAAAGATTCTGTTTGAAATCTGCTTAGAGTTCTTCTTCTGTCTTTATTAAATTAAAAAATTAAGACTGTATAATACTCAAGAAAGTTGTCTCTTAGCTACAGTAATGTAAAAACTAAGTAGACCTTAGTTTCTTTATCTGAATTGTTTATCTGAATAAACAATTATATTCAGTTCACTACCAGAACTATAAATCTTATTAATTACATTGCTGTTTAGAATATCAACTCAATTTCTAATTCTAACCAAATCAATATGCCTCACTGGACAGAGGACTTTCAGATGAGCCAAAAATTTTGGGTAGTTAGATATTAAATACTTGAAATGTAGCCTACATTATTCTATATTATAAAATGCCAGAAGTAGACCAGGATGTAGAATTCAAAGATTCCTTAGTTTTAGATTTCAGGGATAACTGGGTTTCAGCCTTAATGCACAGTGGACACAAACACAGTTAGAAACGACTTATTTTCGTAAACAATCTTGACAGTGCGTTCTATTAAATGCCATGTTCCATTCCAAATGGCTGCTGCAGACCATGAAGGAGCTAATTCTTATGGCTATAATGATTCAGTATTGTTCTTAAAAACATACAGAAAATAAAAGTGGAAATAGAAACTGTCAATAAACAACTATGGAGTCATCAGAGGCTAACAGTCACAGGCAGAATCCAGGCTCCAACACCATTAAGATAATCAGACAGACAAACAAGCATTACTGCATGAAAGCAATTCAGGAGTTCATACATCAAACAGTCTATTCCATTCTAGGGGTACGAATGAACATTTTCCTTTTAAAAAACTTTTAACTTTTAAAAATTAAAGAAGAAAGGTATACTAGAGAAGAAAATAACTTGTAACAGTTTAGCGCATGTTCATTATGCATTTCTGATATATGTTCAAAAATAGAGAAGTCTTTTTATTTAAAATGTTCTCTTAGTTAGATACTCTTACCTTCCTTTGTGATGAAGTTGGGGCCTTCTCTTTTGAGCAGTATACCCAGTAGGATGGCTTGGCTAGCCAGACAACTACAGTCCTAAAAATATAAATCACTATGAGTAACTGGAATGAAATGGGTACAAAAATTACCACAGGGAGTAACTAATCATGAAACCTCATGATGCAAAGAGGAAATATTCTGCTATGCAATTGAGAAAAGATAAAATGTCATTGATATATTACCAGGCATAAGATGACATTATACAACTATTTATTTTAGCTACCTTGGAAACAGTGGGTAGACAAGCAGGCTTCCCGGGGTAGTAGAATTTAAAAATCAAATTTTCCAGGAAATAAGATAAGTAATGAATAGAAAATATGTTGTCTCTAAGCTAATTCAGGTGACACTGATGCTGTCACCCTCTGAAAGATTTGGCCAAGTCATTTATCTGCTCCTTTTTTGACTTTACTTGTTCATAAATGGGAGACCACGTTGTTACCGACCCATTGTGGAGAGGAGGATGAAAGAAGGGGACATGTGTAGGCTGCTTATTATATGTGTTATGTTTTATGCCTATTATATCATATTCATGCTTATATAGATTTATAGGTAGTAACGATCAATCACAAGAACTGATATCTGGCAGGCTATATATTTAGCCTACTCAAATTTGGATGGTCCAATAAAATGTCACTGTGCTTATAGCTCTACCATTAGAATTATATTTCCTTTGATAGGTACTATACTATACTATACATCCTCACCTGTCCTCCTCCAAAATGCAAATAACCTCAGGGAAGGGATAATACTAGGTTGCTAACCTAATATTCACATGGATGTAGTTAAAGGATTGCTTTCTTCAGTGACTGGAGAGACTCAGAGCAAACATGACCTAAACACTGAGACGGGAGAGAAGGCCCAGACTGGGAAAAGAAGAGAAAGGGCACTGAAAGAGAAACCTAGAGATCCCCAAAGCAACTATGGTTCTTTAATGGGCTATTTAATACTTTCATACACAAGACAACCCATTTTAAGCATCTTAAAGACATTCACGCTAATATTAGATCATGAGAACTACTTCTCATTACTGCCTCAGTTATAGACAGGCCATCTACTTCCAGGCTAGTTGCTACCTTCTCTGGGAGGACATAAAGCAATATGGTTTGCCCCTGGCAGTTCCTGCTCTGTCAACCTCACTCAGGGTCATGTGGGAATTGCATCTTCCTCACATTCAGTTTTTGAAGAATTTCATGGGTGAGTTTGTTTCTCCATTCAGTCATGGTAACGTCTGGCTTCTGTTCCTGTTCGGGAGCATTGGAGGTGCTGCTTTGTCGTTTGACTTTTGAATGTTTGGGAACTTCTAATTCCTCAAAACTCTTAAATTCTGGAAGCCTAGAATTTAAAAGAAAAAGTTTCATATTTCCTGCATTCCTAATGGAATCTCAAGAAACACAATAAATAACCTAAAGGAACTTACTCTTCTATTTCACTGATTCGTAAGAAGTCAAGTTGTTCAACCACAGCTCCAGATATTAGTGTCTGAAATGCAATTGAGAAAGATTCACAACTCTTAAATTTATCAAGCAATAACGTTATGATTTATGCACATACTATTCTGTAAGTATACAATACTTTAAAATCAGACAGATTTTCACATACAACAAGCCCCCTGAAACAGAACATAAACATCCAGCTACAAGTTCATGAGTTATAATAAATAGCAGAATCAGATGAACTGTTTCTTCTTTCTATCCTCTTATTTATAAGTTCAATTAAAAACTCAGAACTTATTAAAGTGCTAAAAGACAAAAATTTGATGCTTAAAAAAAACATGAAATATTAAAACTGTATTCAGAAAATATAATGTGAAATTACTCTTTAGATTTGGCTACCATAATATATTTCAAGGCTATCCAATGATAAGATACTGCCAAATCTCCATTTTTCAGGATCATGAAGTTATTGATGATCTAGGCCAGTGCTTCTCTGTATTCTGGCAAGCAATATTTGGTCATTTTATATCCCATTGTGTGTGTGTTAGTTGCTCAGTCATGTCCGACTCTTTGCGACCCCATGAACTATAGCCCGCCAGGCTTCTCTGTCCATGGGATTCTCCAGGCAAGAATACTGGAGTGGGTTGCCATGCCCTCCTCCAGGGGATCTTCCCAACCCAGGGATCGAACCCAGGCCCCCTGCATTGTAGACAGATTCTTTACCGTTTGAGCTACCAGAGAACCCCTTGAGCAAACTAAATGAGGCCAAACTTGAACATAATAGTTGCTTGTCAGTGGTTCATGTATAAATGAATGATAACCCACAATGATTTTTACCACTAAGTGTCACTTCTAAATATCTGATGAATTGTCAGATAAAAGTGAGAAATATACTGACAAGGAAACAAGCCATAAATTGTTACTTTAAAAATAAGGTAATTCTTTAATCAAAACTGTGTTACATATATTACTTTTTCTATTTTCTCCTGTTCATTTCAAATGTGAAGCCACAGGATTTAGGGAATGTTACTCTTGTTGGTTAACCACCAGAGATGTGCTGCCTTCTCTTCTAGTGAAAATTCATAAAGTAGATGATCAACAAATATCCACTACAAATAGCAGAAGGAACATGTTACCAATCATACTAAAGCCTCCTTGCAGAGTCTGAATGAGACAGGCCAATATGCAACTAATTTGCACATTTTTATGTGGCCCAGCCACAGTCTGTGCCTGGGCAGAGGGCAGTGCCAAGCAAAACTGAAGTCTACAGAGTGGTATTTCCTAAGATGCAGACTTACCCCTAAACATGTTGCTCTACAGTTAACTAATTTATTAGACAAATATTTACTGAACACATATATGCCAAGCACTATGCTAGGTATTAAGGATGTAGCATGAACAAAATGCACATAATACACATTAATTCAGCCCATAAAGTAAATGCTACTCTGAATTAACAGATAAGTTGTAGATTTCATTAATAATCTACAGAGTTTTTGATTTAAAAAATTTAGTTGGTTGCAGAGGCTCCTAAATTATTTTTAAAATTGAATTACATTTGTAAAATATTATATGTTATAGATGTACAATGCAGTGATTCATAATTTTTAAAGGTTATACTCCATGTGTAGGTATTATAAAATCTTGGCTAGTTTTATAAAAAACTATTGCAATTATTTTGCTAGGCATTAATACTTTAGTTCTGATAGTAATTAAATAAATTAATATTGACAAATATGTGTCAAATGCAATACAGTATTCAAAAAGGTATCCTGTCAGTGATATTCAATTATATCCCCCAAGGCCCTCTCCAACTGAACATACCACCAAAGAGTGTTCTCCATCCCATTATTCTGAATCCCTATCTTGCCTTATCTTTGGTTTTGCTCTCCTACTAAAATAAGTCTCATGAGATCAGGAACTCTGTATATTTTTTTTTCACCATTATATCTCCACTGCCTAGAGAGGGCACTCAGTATTTGTTGAATCAAGGAACCAATATTTACATATTTCTTACAGAGAGAACAGTAGTGAGCAGAATACTCTGAGAATGCAGAGATGAGTAAAGCCTGGACTAATAAGAGTTTTCAATCCACACAGGGAAGCAGGCCTAAGAAACTAGTTCTACCTAAAATAAGAGCTATAGCAAAGCTCAAGGAAAATGCCACAGAAACACACTGGAAGGAGAAATTAATTCCAGACTTGGAGACTTCACTAAAGAGGTGAGATTAAGTTATAAAATTAAAGTGTATGACTTAGAAGGAAAAAAAAAAAGCAGTTCTAGAATAGAGTAATAGCATGAACAGGGAAAAAAATAAATCACATTAAAGATTTGGAAAGTACTCAGTACTCTTGGAGTGGAAAGCAGGACTGAGAATTAGCTGCATGGAGACATGTCCTGGGTGATGAAGCTAGGAAGTGATGCTGAGGCCCAGTGATGAGAGAGACTATAGATCATGGGCTGAAGACATTTGAAAGAGCCTTAAATAAAGGCCCAGAGAAGTACACAGGTGCCATTTCCATTTCCTACACTAAAGAGAAGACAAAGGCTGGTTCGAGGGTGTGAGGGGTTGTTTAATGGGTATAGTGTTTCAGTTTTACAAGATAAAAAGAGCCTTATTCTCTGGTTAAGACTGTACTCAATGGTTTAGTGCATAGCAGAGAGCAGAAGATATAAAGATTAAATAATAGTTTAAGTAAAAGACTCATAAATGAATTGATTAAAAATCGGAAAGCTGTCATTTATGTCCAAGATGTAGGTACGAACAAAGGCTTCACTGCTTAGTGATGAGAAGCTGTCATCCATTGCTCTGACTTTCAAAGTGCAGTGTTGCACAAACTCACGGTCTAGCATCTGCGCTGTTAGGATTGAGCCACTTGTGTTGCCTATGTGAAAATAATCTGTACTGTTGTAAGTATCCTATACAATCTGATAATGTACCATTTCATTGTCTTCTGAATCTGCATTGGTAGAAAGCAACAACTGAGAGATGTTTCTGATACTATACAGAACAGTGTAACACCCTGGCTCCTTAACCCAACCCTGCTCTCAGGACATGGAAGCAAAATGTACATCCTTCAAGCAGAAGGCTAGATGTTTATTTTCTGGGAACCTGAAAAACCCAGAAGAAAAAAACACCCAGATATTGGCACCTGGGGTTTTCCCCAGCAAAACTGGTCCTTGCCACTAGCTCACCTTATAAGTAAATTCACCATGACAATGATCCTTGTTCCCAAACACACAGCTTCCAATAAACATTTTATTCTCTCACTCTTAAAAATAAAGGGATATTTGGCAAAACTAATACAATTTTGTAAAGTTTAAAAATAAAATAAAATTGTAGTTGAAAAAATAAATAAAAAAAAAAAAATAAAGGGATAGCTGACAAACGACTCCAACATGAAAGACTGAGCCCCCTGAAAACAGAGAAAAGAAACCTGAAAGAGATAATGTACAAAAGAAAGATTTCCAAAGCTATCCTGTTAATATTCTTAGAAGGATAAGACAAAATATAATATTCAGGAAAAAAGGACAACATACTATAAAAGAGAAAATTAAAAACAAGATAGCTAAAACACAAACATCAGCAGAGGAGCTACATGCTAAATATCAAGGAAATTGCCCCAGAAAGCATTACATACAAAACGACAAAACAAAAAATAAGGGGAAAAGATAAAAACTTAGATAAAAATCAATTGAGTATACAAAACACAAGCAATGGTGAATGAGAATGTAAACATGCCATTTACCAGGTTACTTACATAGGTCCCTCTTTATAAATTTTCCTCTTTCTTACTCAATACTGTGAACCTACCATATAAAAGACTATGAAATGATCACAACTTTTTAATGGAAATAAGAAATTTAAGCCCATAATGGACTATAATTTGGATAGTTTATGTTAATGGTCATAAAAGGATATTAAAAAAGAAAAGTATCCTCTCTGGTCTGAGTGATTCTGCAGAACTCGCCTTTAATGTTCGGTAAGACTTCAAAGCCCAGTGATGTTGAAAGAAAGGAGGCTACTCCAGGCAGAGGAAATGGAGTGAGCAGAAAGGGGCAGAACCTCAAAAAGCTGAGAACACAGTAATTAAGCTGTACTGGCTGAAGCAGAAAGAATGTTTAGCAGGAGATAATTGTAGGCAGAGAGTCTGCTATGGCTAATAGGGAACCACAAAAGGATTCTGTTATTTAGGAGCTGTGAAAATAAAGCTGTAAAATCTGAATGGAACAAGCATTATCTCCAGGTTGGATGTCACTGTAGGGTAGGGAAAAGAGCACAGGACCATGGAGTCAAAGAACCTGAGATTATACAGGTCACTTCACCACTCTGGCCTCCAGCTTCCTCAGATGCAAAAGTAAGGTAAGAGATGACCTTTTAAAGTCTAAAGTTCTGATGGGAAACCAGTGCAATTGCTCAAGCATCAGATGGGAAGGATCAGATAAACAGGGTGGTGACAACGGGAATAGGAAGGTAGACAGAGAATAAAACATTCAGACAAAAACCTTACAAAGAATATAATTAAGAAACATAGTTGATCCTATGGATTAATTGTGCTGGAAAAAGAAACACTGAAATTCAGAAGACTACCTGTAGACGATCAACATGAACTTTGACTCCTCCAACCATTCCTTTCTTAAACGCTGCCAGCATATCTAATATGGGATTGAATCGGCTCCCTCTGAAAAATATAAACAGATAAAATGTGCATATTAACAACAGAATGAGAAATTAATAATCTAGTACTAAGTGCCCTTTATATATGCAAACCACTCTGTTACATGCTGAGATGGATATAAAAGTGTAAGGAGGCCCTGCTTCCAAAGGGTTCACAGTAACAATGGCAGCGAGATGCATGCACCTCACTTCTTTCATCAGCCTACCTTATATTGTCTTCCCGGATGAGAACAAGGAAAAGTGGACGTCCATGCATTTTCCAGTATTGCTTAATAAACTGGAGTGCATTCTGTTAAAACAAAGAATGAGGTAGGATGTAATGGCACAGTATCTGAGTTGATCAGGATGCTTAACCATTAGTGGCAAAGAGCCAACAAAACTCTTACATATCCAGATAATTTCACAATCAAACTCTGGATAAGATAGACTACTTAGGGGTAGAAACATTCTAATAACACTCAGGTTAAGCTAGAAATCATTTTGACTTTAAACTTTGTTCTTAAAAATAATCAGATCACCAGATCACACATGTCTTAAGGTTGCCTTGTTTGCCTTTTTTTTTTTTTTTTTTTGAGGCCTAACAAATACAGTTCAAGAGTAGTCTCAGGGAAGGAAAATCAACCCAAGGTTATCATCCAGAAGATTAATTCTCACTCCACAGTTTATATTACAGTAGGTAGGAGAGATTGGGCTGAATCTATATATACCATCAGAAACATGGAGAGTTCTTTATTTGATTCAATTTCTATTAGCATCATTATCACATCAAACACACACATAACATTTCACTATGTACCAGGCACTATTCTGAGGGCTCTGCATGTATTAACTCCTAATCCTCAGGACAGTCCTGTTCAGTTACATAGATGAGAAAACAGGAACACAGAGAAGTTAACTAATTTGTCCAAGATCACACAGCTGGTAAACAGTGGAGTCAAGATTTTAACAAGTAAATCTGGCTCCAGACTTCATGCTCTAGGCCATGACTCTAAGCTTCTCTACTCTGCAAATGGAAAAGGGAATGAAGGAGATTTTAACTGACTGGGTATTATGAGTTAGGTGAGGTTTTATTTGAAATTCTTCATAAATAAAATCATTTTGCTAACTCACCTTTGTTCAAAAAGAGATAAATTTACTGTTATATGAACCTGGTTTCCAAAAGTTTCCCCTCTGCTTTTATAATATATATATAATCCTTTTATTCCATTTGTAGAAGGTAGAGCAAATAAAGTCATACAACTTTATATAAAACAGAATACATCTGTTATTCTAAGGCTGCAAGTAGTTTAACTCCCCAAAACTATGCAGATGTTGTTTAACTTTCATATTTGATACTGTGTTAATCCAGTAGCATAGGCCCAGGAGCACTTCATTTAACATACGATAAAATCAGTAGAAACAAAAACATCCCCTTCAATTAAAAGGCTACCTTTATGTCATCTATCAGTAGCAAAACATCTTGAGACATGTAGAAATCACTAAGGTCAAAGATGATAGGGTAACAAACCACAGTCTTTCCTAGAATGCGATAAATCTGTAAGCAATAGTAAAAAAAAAGTCATATATCCATACACACATATATATGAAACAGACGAAAGGCAAAGGTACAATACTACAGTCTTAAAAATTAAAACTGATGTTTATTCTGAATAAGCAAATAATCTTATAAAATCTATATAATATCAAGAAATTTTAGTTTCTTAATTGAATCAGTATGCTGATAAAGTAGTTCACCTCTATTGTAATGGAAAAAATCTGAGTAAATACTACTACAATCAGATATCTTACTATGCTTAGAAGTAACAGTGAGATGCGTATTTATTTTTAGAAGAGTTCATGATAGCATACAAAACTAATTATTTACTTGTAGAAAATAATAATTGAGATAATTAGCACAAGTATGATGAAACGTGCAAATGGATGCACAACAGGTCAAACATCATTCTGGTCTGTGGTATTACAATCTGAAGACTGCTCTATAAGGAAATTTCATGAGCACCTTTGATGTACCGAGGCAGCCAATAGGTCTATCTGGCCTTCCGCAGAGTCCTAATTTTTCATTGACACCCAGATGGAAATAAGCCTGTAAGACACAAATATGTAAATCAGAGCCAGACAAATATTAATGCTTTTCGTTTTTTTTGCCCCACCTCAACCACTGCCCTGCTAATTTCTGATTTTTCCAAAGAGGCCAGGGAAAACTTTATTCAACGGACTTGCAGGAAAACAAGACAGCCAATGACATCAACTTAGATTCTGGGGCACTGGGAGATTTGAGAGTGAAACTTTTGAGATCCATTTAGCAATATTCTAAAATTCAGCACTGTTCTTATATTATCATGTCATAAATTTACAACTTGCATGGCTCTACCTGATTCACACAAGAACACAGAGAGACAGATGCTTCCTATGTGATAAAACTTTTCACTATTTAAAGTTTAAAAAATCAGGGCCACATAACTTCTACTAGATTTCCACCTTCAATTATTTCCTACCAACAAGAAAATATCTTTATTGCTTTTTCTGATTATATGAATTTTATGAAAAATTTAATCCATATCCTACAAGGGAATGATCCTGTTACTCTCTCAATCCCTTAGGCAACAACTCTTTCACTTTGGCATGTGTTAAAAGGAGTGTAATTTATTGTTTGATCCCTAAGAAACACTGGAAGTATAAAATATGGTTACATATTTTTAACAGTACAAAGATAAATATATACCCATATCATACACACACACACACACACACACACACACACACACATGCATATATTTACATAAATGGGTTCATATACTATATAATCTGGTATTCCAGTTTTTTAAAATTAGTATTGTTCTTTGCTACAAAGTAAAAACAGACCTAGAATGAACTAGATGTTAATCAGTGCCAGAGGATGAGTGCCTAATCCAATTAAGAGGTCTCCTTACCGTATTTAAAACTAACATGGATTCACCTGATGAAGGTAGCTCCCAATTTTTTGTTATTTCAAAACCAATTCAGTAACCACCTTTTGTCAGTGTAGTATTACTTCTGCAGGATAATTTCCCAGACTTGATAGAGTCAAAGAGAATATATATTCTCTTTCAAACATAATGCCAGGTTGGTCACCCTCCAGAAATAATGGACCAATTACATGTACATTAACAGTGCACAGGCCATTTTTGTCACAATGATATTTCATTTTAAACAACTGTATTCAAATATTTTGTGGTTGACCATTTTCCTATATATTTAATAGCTATTTGTATGTTCTATACATTTTTTCCTTTTATCAAATATTTTACTCAATTTGCTCATCTTCAATGTTGTTATGAAATGTGAGAATGACAGCATATTAATTCAAACATCATTTCAGCATGTGGTATTTCAATCTAAACAATTTTCTGCTAGGAAATTTCACAAGCACCTTTGATGTGCTGCTTGTTTATGCCACCTACGACTAAATTTATTTAAATGTGTCAATCACTTCCTTAATGGCTTTTTGGCACTGGTGTTACTCTAAGATTGGACTTTCCCTTCCAACAGTTATAAAATGTTCTAATTTTTCTTTTAGTAATTTTATATTTAATCACTAAAAATATTTAAATCTTTAACCTGTCTGGAATTTATTTTTGTACCTGAAGAGAGGCAGACATCTAACTTAAATTTTTTTAAATGTAAAATAAAACCAACTGTCTTTACACAATCTACTGACTATGATTTGAACTGATTTCAAGTATCAATCTCAACATACACAAAATTAACACCATTACCAGAGCTCTCTGTTCATTTTGTCATGATGCACACATGTATGTCAGAATTAGGTCTGTCTCTCTCCTTCTGCACTGACTATACCTAGAGAATAGCACCCCCTGAGTTGGCACTGTGCCTGGCATACAACTGGTGCTCAAAAAATACTTGGTGGATGAATGAGAAAGCAAGTTAACGTCCTCTGGAGCCACATGTACTGTGCATATTAATTCTGGAATAGTAGTGGTTTTAGACAAAGCCAACTAGACAGAAAAAGTTCTCTATAAAGCATTTTATTGTATAGGCTGCACTGAAACTGCCAGGCACAGCACGAGATGGAGATACCCTTCCTTTGTATTTACCTAGGTAGAAAGGAAATCTTTAAATACTACCCAATTACATTAAAAGCAGCTTCCTTAAATTCCTGAGCCACAGAAGGTCTATGACAATTAGGTAATCAGATGCAGAATGCTCGCTGTATTACAGGATGCAGATAATACTGTTCCTATGTTATATACATTCACAACACTTAATGTGCTGAAACATACAGTAGGGACAAAACCACCCAGAAACCCAGAAATACTTCATTCTCTTGGGTTGGCCAAAACTTTTGTTCAATTTTTCTGTAAGATGACTCTAGTAGCACTTAGTTGTCTAACTTCATTCAAAACAACTGTTGGATTGTATTGTGACAGCTGTCATATCAGTGTGCATAAAAAAAAAAAACAACTTAGCAAATTGGTCAATTTTTGTGTAGCCATTTTAATACTGAGGATGGAAGGGAAAAAAAAGCAACATTTTCAGCCATTATGCTTTATTATTGCAGGAAAAGTAAAAACACAACCGAAATGCAAGAAAATGGTTGTGCAGTGTATAGAGAAGGTGCTATGATTGATTGAACGTGTCAAAAGTGGTTTCTGAAGTTTCATGGTAGAGATTTTCACTGGATGATACTCCACGGTTGGGTAGACCAGTTGAAATTGATAGCAATCAAACTGAGACATCAACTGAAAACAGTGTTATACCACACAAGAGATAGCCAACATACTCAAAATATCTAAATCAAACACTGAAAATCATTAGCACCAGCTTGGTTATGTTAATCATTTTGACATTTGGGTTCCATGTAAGTTAAGCAAAAGAAAAATCTTCTTGATCATATTTCCACATGTGATTCTTTACTTAAATGTAACAAAAATGTTCTGTTTTTAAAACAAATTGTGACAGGCGATGAAAAGTGGATATAACTGTACAATAATGTGGAAGGAAGAGACTGTGGGGCAAGCAAAATAAAACCACCATCAACCACACCAAAGGCCAGCCTTCATCCAAAGAAGGTTACACTGTGTATGTGGTGGGATTGGAAGGGAGTCCTCTATATGAGCTCCTTCAGGAGAACAAAATGATTAATTTCAATAAATAGTGATCCCAGTAAGACAAACTGAAAGCAGCACTCGACAAAAAGTGTCCAGAATTAGTCAACAGAAAATGCATAATCTCTCATAGGATAATGGAAGACTGCATGCTTTTTTGATGACCAGGTAAAAATTGCTACAACTTGGCTGTGAAGTTATGATTTGCTGTATTTGTGACACTGCACCTTCAGATTTCCATTTATTTTTGTCTTTAAAAATTCTGTTAATGGAAATAATTTCAATTTCCTGGAAGACTGTGAAAGGTGCCTGGAAAAGTTCTTTGCTCAAAAAGATAAAAAGTTCTGGGAAGACAGAATTATGAAGTTGCCTGAAAAATGGCAGAGGGTAGTAGAACAAAATGGTGGCTACGTTGTTCAATCAAGTTCTTGGTGAAAATGAAAAAATGTGTCTTCTGTTTTTACTTAAAAATTCAAAGGAACTTTTTGGCCAACCCAATAAGTCTTCACTTTGTAACAGAATGCTTGCTACCACATCTGTGATTCCTCAGCACCTTGGACTAACATTTATCATAGTACAATCAAAGTGGATTGTCATTAACAATTTTTTTTCTGTCATCTCACGAGATTCAGAATTCACTGACTAAGAACACAGGCAGGGTCATTTTGTCTACGTGCCCCATATAGTGCTCTGCATAGAGCAGGTATTGCTGATGAAGGAATAAAATGCCACAATCATGTCATCTAGAGCCATGTTGGTCTTTTAAATCTTGACTGCATGTTGTCTGGTAGAGTATAGACTCTAACGGAAAGAGTTGTTGATATCAAAATTTGGCCTGAAAAAAACAGATTCAGGTTAATTTGCTTTGAAGGCATGTTTATCAAAGAATAATAACCTTTGTCTGGAGCTTTCAGTGAGAGACCTTAAAAGTGTATCAGCAAATACAGCCTGTACCTGAATGATAAGTGCACAGTGTAACAGCCTTGGATTTTCAGACCTTCCATGCTGCCTCCTCTCCTTACCTAGGGGATCCTTAACTTTCCTCTTGGACTCTTTTTGCCTCTTCTACCACGAAACCCAGCTTTCCACCATGTACTTCTTAGTGTGATTTTAAAGTGTTAACCTCTTCTAGGGTTCCTAGCATTTTCAGCCGTTATCTCTTTAATTAGGGCAGAAAAATTCTAAATTTGTTAAGGACTTTTGACGAGCTGGTGCTCTGGGTTACCTCTGGTTTTGTGGCCAGTGGGTAAGGTCCAGTCTGATTAGCAACAACACTGGGGCCTTGCATTTTCCCTGCAATGTGCGCCTCACTTCTCGAAACTTTTATTCTTTTTGTAAAGTCAAGGCTTTAATCAAAAACATTTATATCAACTTTATTGACTTCACTTTGATCACTTGAACAAACCAAACACTTCCACCAAACACTGTGGAAATTTTCCTGTATTGCTTTTAACAATTACCAAATAAAAACAGTCGTTTATTAAATAATTAGTGGAGATCAACAATTTCCTGTCCCTAATGAGCAGGAATATTTCTAAACTCAGGCACTCCTGGATACATCTGTAGAGCAGTGCATGCAGAAGGCCTCAAAAGTCACCACTTTTAATTCAATCCAGTAGGTATGTAACTGTATCAAAGATAAATTCAGTTGTCACTTTACAATTATATTGAGAACCAGCAAACCAAAGAAGATAGGAATCACTTCAAAGAGTAAGGCAAGAGAAAAGGGCAGTAGTTATTACCAACAATATTTAGGTGAGAACATTTCTTTAATAGTTAAAGGGAAAATCAATCAAATGTAAAGGTTAATTTGATACACCACTACTAATATTAAGGCTAATTTGTTATTTAATTGGTCAGTCCAGGTTAGTAACACTTTAGCAAGGAGTGGAATTAACAAGACCTATGAATATAATGCACACACACAATGCAGTTGCTTTTTAGTAACAATGTTTGATAAAGTGGGTCTCTCAGCTTAATCAAAGACTTTTGCATCAATGACCTTATTTTAGAATTGGATTTTAGCTATGCTTCTTAACTATAAGTAATCATCATGCTCTAGTACCTCTACAAAGGAGACAGTAAAGAAACAGCATCACTTACTTTCACCAGCTCCTGCTGGGCCCAGATCTGAATGGGTTCCACCTGTTGAGGAGTTTGAGTCTGAATACCATATGTGTTAAGGAAAACTTGAAGGCTAGAGAACAAAAGGAAAAAAAGATATTGCATTTATTAAAAACAATGATGAAGGGGGAGGAGAAAAGGTGAGAGACTGTGCTAGCTGGGAATGTCTTATCATGTGTTAAATACCAGCAATATGTCATCTGCACTGAAATCCACAGGCCCTCTTTGTGGGGGCGGCAGGGGAGGTTCTTCACAGAGCATCAGATGTGAGCTCTGGTGGCTGGCAGTGAGGTCAGTACTAACTTGGGGGGTGATCCCCATAATCTGTTTGCATTAATTTCTCAAAACTATATGCTGGGCAACACTGGCACAGGTCACAGACTTTAATATTTGCACCATCTAAAACAAAATTGTTTTTAAACATGAAAATGTTGTTCTGACACTTAAAGTGACATTAGTGACATCCTAGAAACCCTGTCAAGGGGTCTATGAAACTAATTTCTACCACCATACACAATATTATAAGCCTAAAGCAATCAACCCCCTTCCCTCTCTGTCAAAAGAACATACCACCCATCTGGATTTCATACCGTTGGCTTTCTGCTATGAGTGCTACATAAACAACCAAATCATTTTCCAGTGGACCCTGTAATACAGAATAAGAGAGGGGAACATTTTAAAAGATCTGATCGTCACTGACAATAAGGAGAACCAAGGACAACATTAAGCACCTCTAAGCAGTTCATTAAAATGACGGACACCAGCTGGCTCTAAGCAGTCTCCTCTCCTTCCTTCCTCTCCATTTGCCTACTAATCAATTTGATGGTGTAGACAGAGTAATGGAATACCAAGGAATGGAAAGCCATAAATCTCACCACTGCCAGAGGGCCAGAGGGGCTAGACTTTCAGGGCTATTTTGAATGATGCATAAGAGTAGTTTAGGGACTGAGAGTCATTTTCCATCATTTAACTATGATGGGAAGAGTAGGAACTAAAAATAAAAACCCAACTTACATATTCTCTAAAAAAAGTGACTGTGAGTTAAAATTGCTCATTCGACATCTTCACCGCAAAAAGCTTTCCCTTTTTTTGTTAGCCAATTTTCCTTGGGCACCTTATACATCAAAATAGCTTTATTCTAATATACAGCTTCTACAGTAGAGAATGAACTACCCAGTTGACTATATAATTAACACTGTGTTAAATACAAGCTGTTGGGCTTAATAGTTCTAATCAAACATAGTGCTGGACATTTATTATTCTTTTTTGTGTGGAAAAGATTCACTGTAGCATATATTATGCATTGTTAAAATGAACCCAATTTTAACTTGTATATAATTAACATTAAGAAGCACCAATAAACTACAGTATTAGGCTCTGAAAATACTGATCAAACATAATTTCTTTATAGTAATGAATCCAACATTCCCAATAGTATGCTGTAAAATGTTTGATTTACCATCAGTCAGCTTCTTTCTATGGTATTCAATATGCCACTAGAATTTACGTGTGACAGAACGCAAGAAACACCAGAATACATATATCAGCAGTAAATAACATACAGTAGAAGGATGGTTCTCAGAGTCATCATGAAAATGCCATTTCAGGCAGTCCTCAATGTGATTTAAAAGAACAGATGAGAGAAAATATGATGGAACAACCCCACAAAAACAAATACACATTAATAATGCTATAAATTCTATTTTTATTTGATAAAAACTTTAAAAGTTGATGTTACTCAAAAAGATGAGAAAAAGTAATTATTCAGAGTCTCAAGACTTCTAACAAATAAAAACATTAAAATTTATTTTTCTTGGATGAAATTTATTCATCAAAAGGAGAAGTAAACTTATGGTGTGCCATTATCTTGAGGACAATTGGAGTTTTTAAATAAAAAGCAAGTGAATACATCTATTAGAATGCAGACATTATTCCAAATAAAAGGTAATTTGTAGATCCTAACTGGCGATTAGGTATCTTCTTTTCGAATCACAGGCCCGTTTGGGACAATGTTGTTTCTATTTGCATGACAGAGCACTCAGATCTAAAATGCCTACTACAACATGTTGAATCAGAGTAAGCACCTGGTTAGGGAACTATTTGATGGTTGAAGAACACTTCTATTGTGAAAACAGCATTTCAGAAACTTCCAATTCACAAACCGTCTACCATAATGAGCTTAGGGTTTTAACCCTAGCCCAAGTAGGACCCTTCACCCCACTTCTTTTCACAGAAAAATTTTTGCATGATCAGTCCCACCACAACAATTCTCTTCCAAGTGACAAAGTTGGAACTACTTTTCTCTGTATTTTCATAATTCTCTTCAAATCACCAAAATTGTTGTCTAAACCAATGAAGTCTCTTTGAAAACTTCCTAATAATAATTAACAGATTCTATTTCTGAATGGTATTATTCTTCATAATATTATAATACTTTCTGCTTTTAGGTTCACAAAATATGTAAGAATACATACACACACACACACACACACACACAAATATTCGAAGGACTCCAAGATGGCACAGAGGTAAAGAATCTATCTGCCACAGAGTAGGAAATAGCAACTCCAGTATTCCTGCCTGGACAATTCTATGCACAGGAGAATCTGAAGGGCTACAGTCCATGGTGTCGCAGAGAGTCAGACACAACTGTGCAACACGACTGTGCAAGTCAGCATGCACGCATACATACTCAGTGACTCCTCTCACATAGAATACACAATGTCCTAAAGTGATGGTTACTGTTGCCATTGTTACTTTTCAATCCTGAATGTTGCTATAGAAATGAAAAGAGATGGGACTACTTCCTAGTGGTCCAGTGGTTGAGAATCTGCCTTCCAATGCAGGAGAGGCGGGTTTGATCCCTGGTTAGGATCTATTAATAAGATCCTACATGGTACAGAGCAACTAAGCCCAAGCAAGCCAGTTAGTGAGCCTGAGGAACTAAGACCTGATGCAGCCAAAAAAATTTAAAATAATTATTTAAAAAATGAAAAGAGAAGAAGATTAAGGTATTTTATCAATTACTTTATCAATTATGGTATAAGGGAAGGGTTACAGGATTTTGGTGACAAAATTGGTGCAAATTAGACGATCTCACCCTCTTCCACCACCACCCCCACATGCATACACACAGACACCCTGTTTAAAACTCTCCACTGAATTCCCATTGTTCACAGAATAAGAACCAAGCTGCTTACAACAGCCTACAAGTCCTTACATAGTCTAGCTCCAGCCTACTATTTTCTCATTCTATTCTCTTCTTCACCACATTTTGGCCACACTGGGGTCTCTCTGTCCCTTGAACATGCCAACTATGTTCCTATCAGAGGGCCTCTGCTCTTGTTGCACTCTTGCTTGGAATGTTTTTCCTTTAGATTGTTGCATGCAGGTCTCAACTATCATCCCTTCCTTAGAAAGGCCTTCATGTTCTACCATGGCAGCCCTCCTCTGTTACTTTGCCTTATTTGTCTGCTTCACAGTACTTGTCATTTCTAGAAATTACTTGATTTTATTTACTTATATGTTCACTGTTATTCATCCCTACCAGAAAACAACTCCCTGACAGCAGGCAACTTGATCTATCCTGTCTATCGCTATGGCCCCAATGCCAAGAAAACATGCCTGCCACACAGTAGGTGCTTCCTATCTGATGAATGACTGCCCAGGCAAGTTTCTCTATGTTCTTCTATGTTTATGTAAAATAAAAAATGAGAATAATGGTATAGGAGGCCTAACACAAAGGCGGAGGATCAAACAAAAGAGAGCCAATAGAAATATTTACGAACCTTGATCTGCTAAACAAATGATATTTATACTATTATTTGCTGTATGACTATATCAATTAACCTCGCTAAGCCTCAGTTTCCTCACTGGTAAATTGGGATAATAAAAGTATCTACTTTACACAGTTTTGAGGATAATACATAACATACATAAGCACTTAACTGCATCTGACATGCTCTTTTTTCTCAATATAATATACATACTTTATTTTTTATTGAAGTGCATAACAATTTAAATAATGCATATTATTATTTAAATTATAGATATACAATATGCTGCTGCTGCTGCTAAGTCGCTTCAGTCGTGTCCAACTCTGTGCGACCCCATAGACGGCAGCCCACCAGGCTCCCCTGTCCCTGGGATTCTCCAGGCAAGAACACTGGAGTGGGTTGCCATTTCCTTCTCCAATGCATGAAAGTGAAAAGTGAAAGTGAAGTCGCTCAGTCATGCCCAACTCTTAGCAACCCCATGGACTGCAGCCCACCAGGCTCCTCCATCCATGGGATTTTCCAGGCAAGAG
This sequence comes from Bos mutus, assembly GCF_027580195.1. NCBI lineage: Eukaryota > Metazoa > Chordata > Mammalia > Artiodactyla > Bovidae > Bos > Bos mutus. The sequence continues at coordinate 46,590,376 of NC_091634.1, forward strand.
TACTGGAGTGGGGTGCCATCGCCTTCTCCAGGTATACAATATAGTGATTCACAATTTTTAATGGTCATATTCCATTTATAGTTATTATAAAATATTTGGCATATACTCTTAAGTGTTTAAAAAACATTAGCCCTTTTATCAATCCAGTAACATGACCACAATCTTGGATCACTGTTACAGGCTTTCTGGACTTTCTGCTTCACGTTTGCTTCTGCCTATCTTTTGTACTTTATGGTCAGGTTAATTTTCTTTTATCAGTGATTTTCACAAAGGAGGTGGTCAAAAAATATTTGTTGAATGAACGAAGAAAAGGGAAGGAAGGAAGGATGGGTGAGTAACAGATTTTTATGTCATGTTTAGGATATCACTTTATACTTCAAAACCAGTATTTCCCAAATAAAGCCCCAACTTCCTGATGATCTTCACAACTTCACTGCTCCCTGCAGTGCCCTGCTTGTGTCCCCTCTGTTTGCTTTAGAACACACCATTAAACAAACAAACATCATGTTCATCTCAAGTTTCTGTGCACTGTCCTATCTTTGGACTGTTCCTTTCTGCTTATCCAGTTTCTGACTCACTCTTTTCAACCTGGTCCCCTCTACAGAGTCCCACAAACATCAGGGTGCTAAGACTACAGTCTATCACCAATAGCAGATGATGTCTGTCGGAGTCACCTGTCTTCTCTCTGCCAGGGCTTTCTGCAAGCTTATGAGTGGTCTGTATCACTACAGAGTGCACCTTTGAGGACCCTCTCATGCTCTTTTCTCACTTAGCATGTACTCAGCACCTTATACCTAAAGAAGGCAGTTGGCACCTATTTGGTAATCTGGAAGAATATTTTTAAGATAAATATTGTTACATTTTTATTAGCAATACAAAAATCTTCCCCTCAGCATAAAAATAAATATTTGCAAATTTAAACAGGATATCTCTAACTAAGGGAAAGAATCCTAACTAAATGCACACATATTTTTAATAAGCAATTAAGGAATGTATGAGCTTTCCTGGTGGCTGAGTGGTAAAGAATCTGCCTACCAATGCAGGAGATGTGGATTCGATCCCCAGGTAGGGAAGATCTCCCTAGAAAAGGAAACGGCAACCCACTCCAGTATTCTTGCCCACATAACATAAAATTTACTATCTTTATCAGTTTTAAGCATACAGTAGAAGAGAAACTTTTATAGCATACCTTGCCCATGAGCTGGGCACTATCTATATTAATACTGCAACCCATCTTGCTCAAAATTTTAAACTATGGTAATTAAAACACTGCACATACATCTGTCTAGATTCTAGTTTTCAAATTACCCAAATCAGATCAAAGAAAGTAACAAGGCTAGATTTTCAGCTAGGAGTTATAAATAAAATAGTAAAATACAACTTTCAAAGAGTATATAGAGAAACTTAAATGTGAATGTACCCTAATGGTTTCCCTTCCCCTCTTCTTTTTCAAATTTAATTTTAATAATTAATATAATTCAATTATTTGGATCATAGAAAAAGCAAGAGAATTCCAGAAAAACATCTACTTCTGCTTCATTGACTATACTAAAGCCTATGACCATGTGGATCACAAAAACCTGTGGAAAATTCTTAAAGACATGGGAATACCAGACCACCTTACCTGTCTCCTGAGAAACCTGTATGCAGGTCAAGAAGCAACAGTTAGAACCGGACATGGAACAATGACTGGTTCCAAACTGGGAAAGGAGTATGTCAAGGTTGTATATTGTCACCCAGCTTATTTAACTTATATGCAGAATACATCATGCAAGATGCTGCCTGGATAAAGCACAAGCTGGAATCAAGATTGCCAGGAGAAATACCAATAACCTCAGATATGCAGATGACACCACCCTTATGGCAGAAAGCAAAGAAGAACTAAAGAGCCTCTTGCAGAAAGTAAAAGAGGGGAGTGAAAAAGTTGGTTTAAAACATTCAGAAAATGAAGATCGCATCCAGTCCCATCAGTTTAATTCAGTTCAGTTGCTCAGTTGTGTCCGATTCTTTGTGACCCCATGAACTGCAGCACGCTAGGCCTCCCTGTACATCAGCAACTCCCAGAGTTTACCCAAACTCATGTCCATTGAGTCAGTGATGCCATCCAACCATCTCACCCTCTGTTGTCCCCTTCTCCTCCTGCCCTCAATCTTTTCCAGCATCAGAGTCTTTTCCAATAAGTCGCTCTTTGCATCAGGTGGCTAGAGTATTGGAGTTTCAGCTTCAACATCAGTCCTTCCAATGAACACCCAGGACTGATCTCCTTTAGGATGGACTGGTTGGATCTCCTGGCAGTCCAAGGGACTCTCAAGAGTCTTCTCCAACACTGCAGTTCAAAAGCATCAATTCTTTGGTGCTCAGCCTTCTTTTCAGTCCAACTCTCATATCCATACACGACCACTGGAAAAACCATAGCCTTGACTAGATGGACCTTTGTTGACAAACTAATGTCTCTGCTTTTTAATATGCTGTCTAGGTTGGTCATAAATTTCCTTCCAAGGAATAAGCATCTTTTAATTTCATGGCTGCAGTCACCATCTGCAGTGATTTTGGAGCCCCCCAAAATAGTCAGCCAGTGTTTCCACTGTTTCCCCATCTATTTGCCATGAAGAGATGGGACCGGATGCCATGATCTTAGTTTTCTGAATGTTGAGCTTAAAGCCAGCTTTTTGACTCTCCTCTTTCATTTTCATCAAGAGGCTCTTTAGTTCCTCTTCACTTTCTGCCATAAGGGTGGTATTATCTGCATATCTGAGGTTATTGATATTTCTCCCGGCAATCTTGATTCCAGCTTGTGCTTCTTCCAGCCCAGCATTTCTCATGATGTACTCTGCATAGAAGTTAAATAAGCAGGGTGACAATATACAGCCTTGATGTACTCCTTTTCCTATTTGGAACCAGTCTGTTGTTCCATGTCCAGTTCTAACTGTTGCTTCCTGACCTGCATACAGGTTTCTCAAGAGGCAGGTCAGGTGGTCTGGTATTCCCATCACTTTCAGAATTTTCCGCAGTTTATTGTAATCCACACAGTCAAAGGCTTTGGCATAGTCAGTAAAGCAGAAATACATGTTTTTCTAAAACTCTCTTGCCGGTCACATCACTTCCTGGCAAACAGATGGGGCAACAATGGAAAGAGTGACAGGCTTTATTTTCTTGGTCTACAAAATCATTGTGGACGGTGAAGTGAAGTGAAGTCACTCAGTCGTGTCCGATTCATTGCGACCCCATGGACTGTAGCCCACCAGGCTCCTCCGTCCATGGGATTCTCAAGGCAAGAATACTGGAGTGGGTTGCCATTTCCTTCTCCAGGGGAATCTTCTCTACCCAGGGATCGAACCCTGGTCTCCCGCATTGCAGGCAGACGCTTTAACCTCTGAGCCACCAGGGAAGCTCCTATAGTTAAGAGTGGACCATAAAAATCAGGTTTTACTTTTGCTTATAGAAGTAGAACAACTCAACCAAAGTCATTCAGAAGCTTTACTGCCACTGGATCAAGTAGAGCAAGAGAAGACTGTTAGCAAAGATCAGTAGGATTGGATTTTAGGAGCAGGCAGTGGGAAGAATGTGAGTCTTTTCTCGGATAATGGCACAGAAAGATGAATAGATTCTATTTACATCTTATTCATGGAAATAGCATGAAAGCCTATTAACAAGAATTACATTATCTTGTTGATTACGTTTTGTAGTCCAGTTTAGAAAGTCAAGGAATTATATCTCAAGAGTCTGCTGTATGTACTGTCACAAAAACTCCAGTTTTTAAAGATGAGGAAACTGAGGTGAAGAGAGGTGAAATAATATGTCAAAGGTCACACATCTAGTCAGGTAGAGCTTAAACCTGACTGCAGATATGTCTAAATCTAAAGTCAATGTGGTGCATGTCAGGTATGTGTTTCATGAATTATGTGCTGCTTGCAGCTGTGGTTTGTATTAGTCAGGGTCCTCCAGGGAAACAGCCAACAGGGTGCATGCATATGTGTGTGATTGTGTGTGTAAAGAGCAGGGATTTAATGTAAAGAACTGGTTCAGGCAAACATGTGTGTGTGTGTGTGTGTGTGTGTGTGTGTGTAAAGAGCAGGGATTTAATGTAAAGAACTGGTTCAGGCAAACATGGGGTGTGTGTGTGTAAAGAGAAGAAAGACATATAAAGAACTGGCTCAGGCAATTCAGGAGTCTGACAAGTCCCTCGATCTGCCAGGTGAGTGGACAAACTGGAGACCCATGAAAGCGATGGTGTAGTTCTAAAGGCCAGGAGGCTTAAATATCCCATTCTAATCTAAAGGCAGGAAAAAAGCCAATATTTCAGTTTGAAGGCTATGAGACAGGGAGAATCCACTCATACTTGGGGGAAGGTAAGAGACTCGTTTCTTTTCAGGCCTTCAGGGATAAGGCCCACCTACATTATGGAATGCAATCTGACCTGCTCACTCTACTGATCTAAATGTTAATCTCATCCAAAAACACCTTAACTCTTATCCAGAATGTTTGACCAAATAGGTGAGCACTTCATGTCTCAGCCAGGGCGACACATAAGATTATCCATCATATGAATGTCTTACAATCACGAGGAGCAATTGTTGTTTTTCAGTGTCACTCAGTCCTGTCCAATGCTTTGCGACCCTGTGGACTGCAGCACACCAGGCTTCCCTGTCCTTCACCATCTCCTGGAGGTTGTTCAAACTCATGTCCACTCATGTCGATCACTCATGTCCAGATGGTGATGCCATACAACCATCTCATCCAATGTCATCCCCTTCTCCTCCTGCCTTTAATCTTCCCCAGCATCAGAGTCTTTTCCAATAAGTCAGCTGTTTGCATCACGTGGCTAAAGTATTGGAGCTTCAGCATCAGTCCTTTCAATGAATATTCAAGGCTGATTTCTTTCAGGATTGACTGGTTTGATCTCCTTGCAGTCCAAGGGACTCTCAAGAGTCTTTTCCAACACCACAGTTCAAAAGCATCAATTCTACGGCACTCAACTTTCTTTTATGGTCCAACTCTAACACCTATACATGACTATTGGAAAAATCATAGTTTGACTATATGGACCTTTGTAAGCAAAGTAAGACTCTGCTTTCTAATATACTGTCTAGGTTGGTCATGGCTTTTCTTTTAAGGAGCAAGTGTCTTTTAATTCCATGGCTGCAGTCACTGTCCACAATGATTATGGAGCCCAAGAAGATAGAGCCTGTTACTTTTGCCATTGTTCCCCAATCTATTTGCCATGAAGTGATGGGACCAGATGCCATGATCTTCGTTTTCTGAATGTTGAATTTTAAGCCAGCTTTTTCACTCTCCTATTTCATCAAGAGGCTCTTTAGTTCCTCTCTGCTTTCTGCTATAAGGGTGGTTCCATTTGCATATCTGAGGTTATTGATACTTCTCCTGGCAATCTTGTTCGCAGCTTGTGCTTCATCCAGCCCAGCATTTCGCATGATGTACTCTGCATGTAAGTTGAATAAGCAGTGTGACAATATACGGCCTTGACTACTCCTTACCCAATTTGGAAACAGTCTATTGTTCCATATCCAGTTCTAACTTGTTTCTTGACCTGCATACAGGTTTCTCAGGAGGCAGGTATGGTGGTCTTGTATTCCCGTGTCTTTTTAGAGAAGGCAATGGTACCTCACTCCAGTACTGTTGCTTGGAAAATCCCATGGACGGAGGAGCCTGGTAGGCTGCGGTCCATAGGGTCGCTAAGAGTCGGACACGACTGAGCAACTTCACTTTCACTTTCATGCATTGGAGAAGGAAATGGCAACCCACTCCAGTGTTCTTGCCTGGAGAGTCCCAGGGATGGGGGAGTTTGATGGGCTGCTGTCTATGGGGTCACACAGAGTCGGACACAACTGAAACGACTTAGCAGCAGTAGCAGCAAGAATTTTCCAGTCTGTTGCAATCCACACAGTCAAAGGCTTTAGCATAGTCAATGAAGCAGAAGTAGATGTGTTTTTGGAATTCCCTTGCTTTTCCTATGATCCAAGGGATATTGGCAATTTGATCTCTTGTTCTTCTGCCTTTTCTAAATCCAACTGTACATCTGGAAGTTCTTAGTTCACATACTGTTGAAGCCTAACCTGGATGACTTTGCTATCATGTGAAGTGAGGGCAATTGTGCCCTGGTTTGAACATTCTTTGGCATTGCCCTTCTATGGGATTGGAATGGAAACTGACCTTTTCCAGTCCTGTGGCCATTGCTGAGTTTTCCAACTTTGCTGGAATATTGAGTGCAGCACTTTAACAGCATCGTTTTTTTAGGATTTAAAATAGCTCTGCTGGAAGGGATTAGATCTCATAGACAAGAGTGCCTGATGAACTATGGATGGAGGTTTGTAGCCTTGTACAGGAGGCAGTGATAAAAACCATCCCCAAGAAAAAGAAAAGCAATAAGACAAAATGCTTGTCTCAGGAGGCCCTACAAATGGCTGAGAAAAGAAGAAAAGTGAAAGGCAAAGGAGAAAAGGAAAGATATACCCATTTGAATGCAGAGTTCCAAAGAATAACAAGGAGGGATGAGAAAGCCTTCCTAAGTGAACAATGCAAAGACATAAAGGAAAACAATAGAATGGGAAAGACTATAGATCTCTTCCAGTAAATTAGAGATACCAAGGGAACATTTCATGCAAAGATGGGCACAATAAAACACAGAAATGGCATGGACCTAACAGAAGCAGAAGAGATTCAGAAGATGTAGCAAGAATACACAGAAGAACTATACAAAAAATATCTTAATGATCTGGATAACCATGATGTTGTGATCACTCACTTAGAGCCAGACATCCTGGAGTGTGAGGTCAAGTGGGCCTTAGGAAGCATTACTATGAACAGGGAGCAGAGGTGTGAGCAAAAGCCTCTGTGTTCTACCAAGAGTCCCTCTACATTCTCTTGAAATCAGGTTCAAAGAAAACTAAACTCCAAGTGGTGTGTACAAAACACCTATTTTCTTATCTCCTTTTTGATAGAATTTATTTCTTAAATTCTTGGCAATTAAGTTTCTTCTATTAAATAATGTGTACAGTATGTAAAAAACATAATTCTTATTTTTGCAACATTGTATTAAGCCCTGGTATAAGCAGCTTTATTTTTAACATGCTCTATGCTGCATAAAACAATCTGTGGCTGGTTTGAATGGATCTTTTACTGAAAGAAGAGCATAGGAGGAGGGAGAGAAGAAAAGAATAAAAGAAGCCAACAAATAAACAGGTCACACCCCACACAAGCTGGTCTTGCCTCAAGGGCAGTGCATTTGAAACATTCTCTGCCTCTGCTGCTGGGGCCTTACAGAAACTTATTTACGCTCATTAGCCTTCATCAGTAGGTCCTGCCAACATCCAGCATTGTTTCATTACACTCATTTTTCAGCAAAACCTCATTAGCTGAAGAAACCAGGCAGATGCTTTATATTAATACATCTCAATTTCAACTGGAGACACCACAGTCGCAGTAGTTTTGCCACAAGAGCCAAGTAACAGGCTACAGCAGTTTGAACACAAGGCACATCCTGACTCCAACACCCTGGCATCTTGTTCTGACATTTTCAACCAAGCCAAAGTAGCTACATGGAGAAAATTAATAGGGAAGCAGAGGAAAGGCAAGTGGAAATACCTGACAAATAACAACAATAAGCATAGTTAAAAAGCTAAACCTGGCTTAAGAGTGAAGCTGGCCAGGGATAAAATGGCCCTTTAGGACCCCTGAATTTATACACTGAATTAGTGATTATACTAGCTTTTAAGAGGAAAACACATGAGTATTAAAAAGTATTCCCAAACCTCAGACATATAGTTTCAAATGTCTGAATGAATAAATCAGGCAATGTTTTTGGAAAGCAGTCCTTTCAGTGACTGCAATTATCTTGGAAGAGAATACTAATCATCACTTTGTCACAACAAATTGATTTGTAAAACTGTTTTCACTCCTGTCTAAGCACATGCTGCAACTGGATGCTTCTGCATTTTTATCTTAAAGAAATGACCAGGCTAAAGGTCTTGTCTATTTTCTCAAAATAATGCTAAAATGACTACATGGGCCCAGGTGGAGAAACACTGACTCGTGGTGTTCACATACTAGAGAACTGCCAATGCACAGCTCCAAGTATGAGTGGAAATGAACAGACAGGCCACATGGACCTTCAGTACAATGTGAAAGCCACCTAAGAAGAGAGGCTTTGAAGAGTAAAAAGTATAAAAACCTGTGCTACCTTCTCTTTCAGCACTAGATGCTCTTCCCAAGGACAAAAAGACTGGGCTAATTAAACAGAGAAAGGAGAACCTGTGATAAGTTTTATAGCTGCTGGGTTAGAGATCCAACAGTTACACAGAGGAATCTAGCAAGCTCTAGAATCCCATGAGCTTTTAATTGTACAGAGCCGCCTTCACTGGTTGAGGCCAGATTATTTCTAGAGTGGATTCTCAACTGAGGACCTGACTGCAGAGGACACATGCTACCATTGCTCTCAGCAGAGTAAACCTAAATGTCTTCCATATTGATGAGATCACAACTCAGCAAGTCTGTGTACTACAAATTCTCCTGCCTTAGACCGTTTATTTACTTGTTCATTCCTCCAGGTATCATGGTAGGCACCAGGCATGGCAGAAAGACTGATGCAATGTTATTCCTATTCTTTAGGAGCTCACCATATAACAGAGAAGGCAAACCATATATGGAGTTTAGTAGAATAGTAAATACAATGCTATTAACCAGTGCTTTGAAGGCAAGGGAGGGAGTAGCTAATTTAGTCTCAGAGAATGGAGGAGAACTTTATAGAAAAAGGCATCTGAGCTGTAAGAATAAAACGGATAAATGTAAAGGGTGATACAATATAGTAACTGGAGATAGGCCTACTTTAGATTGATGGTCAGAAAATAATTCTCCTGGAGGATGTCATTAAATCTGAGACTGGCTTCAACAGCAAAAAGGAACAAGATCTAGTAACAAACACTGAGGCAGAATGAACAGCAAAGGCCCTGAGAAGAAAAGACTTGAAGTGTTTGAGGAACTAAGAGGAAACTAGTGTATTTGGAGCATAACAGGCAAGCAAAAGAAAAAGGAATAAGGGTGGAGTTAAGGCCCAAAAGGGGCTTCTAAGGCAACAAGGGATTTGGCTTTCATCTAAGTGGAATGAGAAGCCACTAAAAGAGTTTCAAACAATGAAAAGACTCAATGTAATTTACATTTTTAGAACAACAGTAATAAATACATATATAGTGCCTACTGTAGGTCAGATTCTGCCCAAGCATTTTATCTATATTAACATACATTATAATGGCTACTATATAGACATGGTTTGCAGAATGGAGAGTGGGCACAAGGATATTCATGGAGGGCTGCAGTTGAAAGATCAGAGTGGTTGGAATGAAGAAGGAGCAAGTGAAAACATATCAGGAATATTTAGGACATAGAACTGACAGGACTGGACTGGGAGGGGGACAAGTAGTGACATAGATAGGCGCAGAGCAATCAAAAATTACTTCTAAGTTTTCACAAAGTTCAAAGAAGGGAGTGTTCAATGGTGTTGAATGTCTGAGGACAATGAGACTAAAATCTGAAAAGAGATCAATGGATATGTCAATTAGGAGGTTGTGATTTTAGTAGATCAGTGGTATAAGCAGTCAGACTGCATATAGGTAGTGATTGGAAGCTGAAGAAATGGAGATCATACAAATATTTTTCTAAGATGTTTGAAAGAAAGGAAGAAGAGAACATGACAGAGGGGCACAATTGAGGATTTTTTTTTTTTTAAGGTCAGGAATAATTAAACATCTCTATAGTTGGGTGAGTTAATGCCTGCAATTCAAAAGAAAAGATCTATTCATTACTAGAGGCATCTCAACATTACTAGAATACATCAGTCTAGTTTTTTCTTATTGAAGTACAGCTGAATTACAATATTATATTAGTTTCAAGTTTACAACACAGTGATTCAAAATTTTTATAGATTATACTGCATTTAAAGTTATAAAATATTGGCTATACTCCCTGTGAAGTACAATATATCCTTATTCATTTTATACATAGTAATTTGTATCTCTTAATGCCCTATCTCTGTTAGCCTAGTTTTAATCTTTATTATCACAGACGCTCCTGAGAACTTAAAAGTCTATCTCCTACTTTTAACAATTTTTATGCAGTTGCAAGGAAGGGCTCATGCTTGGCTACACATAATTATTTCTTCATTGCCACCTTCAACTCATATATTTAGGCTAACCTGATTAGTTTCTTCAGTTTCTGATTAATGATAGAGGAGTCATAATCAGTGTTCAGTCGTCTGGCCTTGCCAGTGTTCCTTTCGCTCTCCAAATCACAGGCTCCCACGATGAAAGATGTTTGAAATAAGACTGAGGAAATAATAAAATGCTCACAAAAATAATTAAGAACAACAAAATCTGAAGGTTTTTTCATGAAAATTCATAAAATGTATCAAATTATGTGAAATTTATATGCTTTATATGAATATTGCCTAAGATCTTGTAAGCCAATGAAAGTGACTTTCAAAAGAGATATTTCCTAGGCATTATATTCTGACATCTCTAATTTAATAGTCTGAAGAAGTATGGGATGCAACAGGATAATGTAATCTGAGAAAATGCAACAGGCACTTAAGTTTTATCTATGCCAAATCAAAACCATCAATACAGGGCTAATTTTTAAAGTGGAACTATCTTACATATTTTTTAAAAAGCACTTGTCCAAATTAAAACACTGACTTGCATGTGTATAGGGACAGTCTTAATCAAAGACATACAAAGAGATAAAAGGAATTTAACAGGTCAAATACTCAAAATTTAATTTTTTTAAAATTGGATATAATCTAAAACATATATTCAAGTGGCTCCTTACTTAATGAAGCTAATCCTTCCTTTATTCTTTCCAACTCTTCACAAATTCAAATCTTAACTTCTGAAAAATAGCCCAATAATAATGTTTAATCCACAGACATTATAAAAGTTCATATAAGAAGTATTTTAATATATAATGAGCATTAATAAGGTCAAACTCTGAGTACTAAAAAAAAAAAAAAAGTGAAAACACTTTCTAAGATAGGAGAAAACAAAGGTATGACAGAAAGTAAACGTGGTTTCATATTCCAGCTGGTGACGGGTTGATAAATGACTATCTGTTGGCCTAGCTATAGAAGCACTATGCTAGCTATTGTGTGGAAGATGCACTAGTAAAAGACATGCCTACTTCAGACTATCTCTCTTAGTCATAATTAGGGACAATGAAGACATAGGAAAACAACATTAATAAGTCTCACTGACGATGATTCTTCACTTAAACAAACTTTAGTCAAGCTCCTGAACCTCCTCGTAGGCTCATCAGTGTGCTTCCTTATAAAACTCAGTTTCAGCAAGAGTCCTAAGTCAGTTTAACTAGAACCCTCACCATCTATATCTATTTGTTTACCTTCTGTATGTGTTCATATTTCTCATCTGTTTCCATCCCCCAAGTGATATCTGATCACCCTGGACTGTCTTAAACAAAGAATCTTGTTGGCTGCTGGGTTGGGTTAGACAGAATCCCCCTTACCCGTGATATTTCCTCTGAGTAATTTTCCATCCACTGACCCCAACCCTGCTCCTTGGCTATAAATTCCCTTTTGCCCATGCTGTATTTGGAATTGAATCCAATCTCTGTCCCCACTGTAAAATCATACAGCAGTGGTCTCTATACCTGTTGTGATGGTCCTGAATAATCTGCCTATCATTTTTATTAAGTGTCACTGAATAGTATTTTCTCTAATTTTGTTGTTGCTGTTTAGTTGCTAAGTTGTGTTCTACTCTTTGCGACCCCATGCACTGTAGCCTGCCCAGTTCCTCCGTCCATGGGATTTCCCAGGCAAGAATACCAGAGTGGGTTGCCATTTCCTTTTCCAGGAGATCTTCCAGACCCAGGGATCAAACCCACGTCTCCTCAATTGGCAGTCAGGTTCTTTATCGCTGAGCCATCAGGGAAGCCCATTTTCTTTAATACCATGCAGTAAATGTGCACTTTGACCATGGTATACATGGCTCACCAGCCCACACTGCAGGACACTGGGTTCCATCCTTGCATATATACAGGTGTGACCTCGGACTCTCACTTTCTGAATCTCAGTCTCCTGACCTATTTTGAGGGAATAACACAAGATGCTCTTGATAATCTTACTATTCTCTTAATATACTTTAAATATTCTATCATGTATGTGGAGTACAGTCAATAAACAAAATGGTTTTACAGTTTACATAGATACATTTGAATAAAAAAATAAAACATTCCCCAATCTAGGCTAAGGTCTATAACAATACATTCAGATCAAGGGTGTGTTAGGAAAGTTTCTAGAAAGTGATTTTCATTTTTATGATTTTTATGTGGGTATGAAAAATGGTTTTATCTTATAATCTCTTGCCTTATTTTTATTAGCTAACGAATGCTACAGAATATAAAATATTTAATTTAGGAACAGAAAAGTAGGTAGAGACCTTTAGATGGAAAGCAATTTAGTCATATCAGCAGTTTCTTAAAAATGTAATTCATGTCAATGTATGGCAAAAACCACCACAACATTGTAAAGTTTAGCCTCCAATTAAAATAAATAAATTAATTTAAAAAACATTAAATCTTAAACAGCCCTTATTAGGATGAAATGAAAGTCGTTCCGTTGTGTCTGACTCTTTGTGACCCTATGGACTATAGAGTCCATGGAATTCTCCAGGCCAGAATACTGGAGTGGGTAGCTGTTCCCTTCTCCAGGGGATTTTCCCAACCCAGGGATCAAACCCAGGTCTCCTGCATTGCAGGTGTTTTCTTTACCAGCTGAGCCACCAGGGAAGCCCAAGAATACTGGAGTGGGTAGCCTACCCCTTCTCCAGTGGATCTTTCCAACCCAGGGATCGAATGGGGGTCTCCTGCATTGCAGGCTGATTCTTGTCTCCTGCATTGCAGGAGCTCAGTTCTTTACCAGCTGAGCTATCACAGAATCCCAATATACTTCCAGAATAGAAATTATTACATTAAAGAGACAGGAAACTTGATATAGCCAAAGAAACATCATGTAGGCATTTAAAATAACATTTTATAGAAATAATATGAAAAATAACTATGATGGTGTAAGTAAGTATTAGCAAATGCAAAACTGAATATCCAGTGAGGCTACATATGATAAGAAAGCCTATGCATATTAACAGCCAATACATTGAGAATATGTTTTTCTCCAGACTTTTTAGAATTTTTCTCATTCTCACTAATGAGAAAGTAATATTATTTATAAAATAAGTTACTGGAACAAAATAAAATTAGCAATAATATTTATTTAGGTCTTATAATGTCAGACATTTTGTTAAGAGCTTTACATACACTATTACCGTTTAATTACATACAACCACATGAGTTATGAAGTATTATCTCTATTTAATAGAGGAAGAAAGTGAGGCTTAGAGAGATTAATTAAACCTTCCAAGGTCATAGAGTTAGTAAGCAGAAGAAATCAGTTTTAGAGTTAGGCCTGTACGACGCAAAGCCACTATACTATACCACCTCCTTAAAAATAAAATCTATTACATACATATGTAGTATTCTTTAATCTTCAAGAAAATAATTCATGCAAAATTTTATACACCTGTATTTTCAGAAAACAAAGTATGAAACCCTTTTTTCTTCATTAATTTGAAAAATGAGAGATCAAGTGTATATGTTTTTAGCTCAGATCTGTATAAATATGTACATGGTTTAGTAAATAAGTACTGATTTTCTTTCTAAATTTAGAAGCTTTAAGCTCTTACACTAAAAAACATTTCTTTCATATTGGTCTTTTCTCCAAAGACTGCCAAAGCAGATCAATCCATTTTAATTGGTATATTAAATGTGCTAGTTAACTTCTCAGATTCAAAGCTTGGGTGTCAATGAAAATGATAAATGTGAACCTGAATTCTCTCAAGGGTGCTTCAACACACATGATCTGCTCTATCACGATGATATGCCATAAATGTAAAATACTGCTTCAAGAGGCTGACCAAAAATACTCATATTTTATTCAGTACAATGGCAAAAATACCTGTAACTCTCTAAGGACCTTGTAAGAGCACACTGCTCCTCAGGAAGGAGGCTCCCAGGGTGGCTCCTTGTAATATGAATCATTAAAAAAGAGAGGGTTAGAATAGATACAAAGAATATACTTTTCTTCAAAGATCAAAAAGACCTTTAAAACTTTTTGAAGATTCAAAAATAAGAAAAAAGGGAAGTAGGAAAGTCCCAGGTAAATTCATAAATTTATTTATGTTTATGAATAAACAGGATTCTTTTCTCAGAGTAAAATGCCAGGAATATAAGTAGGCTCAGTGTGTTGAATCATAAGAGGGCACAAATTGATACTTGTAGTAGATTCATTAAAACAATACTAGATCATAAGTATTAGATCAAACATAAGAACTAGATCAAACAGGACCCTGCACATCTTTATTCTGGATAATAAACCTTGTTTTCTTGCTTTGGACTATTTTACTTCTTTTACATTTCAGCCATGACTATAAGAAGTTTTCATCTTGTAGATGAAATCTTTCATTATATCTCATGCCTATTATTGGAACTTTTAATTTTAACAAGTTCAGTGGGTTAATTAGAATGATGTTATTATATTTAATCTTTTTTTTTTTAACTTGAAATTTAACTTTTCTCAGGTCTGGATGCCTTTGACAAAGCATTTAATTTTCATTGGCTCTGGTATAAATACAAGTTAATAGGAGCCTTTTATTTCCCTTAAAGACTGAAGATAGTATTCCTGAAGAGAACTCATGCAGACTAGGCTTTCAGAAGCATTTCTGATGCCTTGACTATTTTATGCTGTTTCATTATGATAATCATACGAACTTCTGTTCAGCACTCAAATTCATTCCCATGCTTGTAGATAATTTTGGGTTTTTGGTCCCACACAAGCACTTTCTTTCTTTGCCAAGCTAATGAAGTAGTTTTTTTTTTAATCCTTTAAGTAGAAATTATGTCTCAAACTCGTTAAACTATTTCAGAGCCTTAGAATGAACAAATAAAACTGAGCTTCATGCAAAATTTCCCTAAATCACCTTTAAAGATTAATAAACCTTTAAAAACTGTGAACATATCTGAAACAAGAATGTAAAAAAGGGAAGCAGGTATAAATCCATATTTAGGAGTGCTATACACATATCTACTAAATTAGGATAGGCTTATAACCTGTCTTGGACTGCAGCACACTTACTTCCTGAACAGATGGTCTCCCACCGTTTAATCACTCTTTAACTCCCTACAATCTGGCTTCTGAGCACACTATTTACTAAAATCACTCAAAAGTTACCAGTAACCTAGATCAGGGAAGCCAGCAACAAAAGTGCTAGGCAGAGATTCATGAATAAGATTCAGCCAAATAATTCCACAGATTAGAGAACTGCCCTTCATAAATCCTAGGAGACCTTCTCCAGATTACACTAAGGTGAATCATGCAAGGTCTAAACACCAGCACTTGAATTTCTGCCAATGCTGTGCTGTTCTCCCCAGCCAACTAGTCAGTCAGCTTTCTTGACCCACTGTCTCAGAGTTAAGATCCTTTACACTTTCAATCCAGTGACACTGTTTTACCTTCTTGTTAGATCCTTATCGGGCCCTTCCTTGAACATTCCTTTACTCAGCCATCTGCATTACTCGTACCCTGACTTTCCAAAATTGACTGCTCTCATAGTTTCAGTTCCTATCATGAGCCATGTGCAAGAGCAACACAACCTTGTAACTTTTCATTAACTGCTGGGTATCTCAACTACCATGTTTCTATGAAATCTCTACTATTTATATTCTTGAATATTAAAACAGTATTTTCAGATCACAGTGTTTTTTTCTGTGACTCTTCCTTTGATAGTAGAATGGCTTATTTATGTAACATTTCTACTGTACTCAGTATCTATTTCAAGAAAATTCAGTTCAGTTCAGTTTTTTGCAAATTGCTTTAAAAATGAAGAAAAGAAAACCAATTCCTGGCTGGTCTTATTCTATTGCCTGTTAAACATGTTAGTTTCAGACTGAATCCTGCAAACATTTAGAAAGATATTAAGTTTGCTTTCCTATTGAACCAGGAATCTTCTGTATGTTGATTAGTATAACACATACTTCAGAATAAAGCTCATTTGCTACAGAACTCCAGAAAGCCCCCAGCTGCTATAAAAGGACGTCCTTTTAGCGTTACCTTATCCCCAGTGGAAAACCATAATGCAGAATACACTGAATATGTGAAATGTACACAGTCAGCTGCTTACAGTTTCTTCCAAATATGAATGAGTAGCAAAGGTTTGAAACAAATACAGTCTCCAAGCAACTTTCCTCATGTTGACACGGTTAGAGGCTCTGTAGTGTGAACAGTCTAAGTCTCATTCACAGCTAATCAGCAGATAGCTGGCACCAGAATTACCTAGGCAACAGAAAATGATGGGCCCCCTGAATAGGAACAAGTTAGGGTAAAAGAAGGGAGGGCAAATTCTCAAATAAAGCAGCTTATAACCTCTAAATATTATTTTCCTTTGGATAGGAAGAAGGAACTCCCTAATAAAATTACTGTTAGACTTGTGGACTTGGTCTCATCCCAGTACTAACAGGGAAGAAGAAAGTGACAATTACACCTTTTAAACATGATAAATGATATATATTATGAATCTCAACATACATTTTGCACAGATATAACATCTTTCCACTTAATTTTTCAGATCATTTCCAAAAGCCTCTCAGTGTCCTATAGCACAGGTGAAATGAGTTTTCTGTGATGTGGTATTAAGCTAGGTTGTTCAGGAAGCAAAATATTTCCTCTGTTAACTCCTTCATACCATTACAAAAATCACTGTTTCCATGCTTGACACCCCTTTCACTTTTCCTTCTTCAGTTTACAACTTTGTATTGGTTCTGCCACCTGACAACTGTACGACCTTGGAAAAATCACCAAACCTTTCTGAGACTTACACTATCAATCTATAAAACAAGTATAATAATATTTATTTCAGAAAAGCATTAAGTTCTGACATAATACATATAAAACAGTTTGTACAATGCCTGTAATCATTAGATGGCAAAAATCAATAGTGGTTTTCTATTTCTCTCATTTCCTTTCTCTGCTGCTGCTGCTAAGTCGCTTCAGTCGTGTCCAACTCTGTGCGACCCCATAGACGGCAGCCCACCAGGCTCCCCCATCCCTGGGATTCTCCAGGCGAGAACACTGGAGTGGGTTGCCATTTCCTTCTCCAGTGCATGAAAGGGAAAAGTCAAAGTGAAGTTGCTCAGTTGTGTCCGACTCTTCACGACCCCATGGACTGCAGCCCACCAGGCTCTGCCATCCATGGGATTTTCCAGGCAAGAGTACTGGAGTGGGGTGCCATTGCCTTCTCCGTTCCTTTTTCTAGCCCTGTAAAATACCAAACTAGTCTAATAGAAGACAAAGAAGAATAAGACACATGCCCTACTCTGAGGACCCCTGCCAGAGAGTCAGGCGTGTAAACCAACTACAATGACATGACACATGTTAAAACATGGAGAAAAAAATGGCAACCCACTCCAGTATTCTTGCCTGGGAAATCTCATGGGCAGAGGAGACTGGCAGTCCATACGGTCACAAAAGAGTCAAATTATTTTCAGGGAGTAATTTACAGTATGATTAGATAATATGATCTTTTGCATAATTTATCTTTTCCAAATCAAACATGACATAGGAAAGTAGGGGTAAGTAGAGCAGGCACTGTTACTCTATCTACAAAAAAAAAAGAACAGATTAACAGTTTGGTGTAAATTATCTCTTTCACACGTTTCTTTACCAAGTTGGAAAATTTGGTATTTAATTTACTTGGTTTCTATCTACTTGATTTGCATCTACTTGGGGCTATCACAACTGTTCAGTGAACATCTACTCTGCTCAAATCCCAGTGTTAGGTTCATCAGCCAAGATCTGAAGAAGCACAAAGTGTGGCTGGAGAAAAAGATACTTAAGAGAAACAATGAGAAACTAGCATGGGAAGTGAGGCTTCTAGTTCTAGACAGTGGTGTGAGCACTTACACTGAATTCTTATTCTTCTGCAGACCCCACAGAAATGACCATATAGATGCTAAAAATGACTAAATTTGGGCAAAAAATAGGACATTTCAGCACATTTCTAGTGTAAAAGATGGCAAATGGAGGGCTGAGGGGGCATCACCATAATGCTGCCAGAGGTATGGGAGCTGATCCACCAAAAACAGGGGTTCCGGAGCGGCACCTGGTTTGCAGATATAATGGAGGGCTGATGGGAGAAGTGGGGCATGACAGAGAACTGATTAAAGGCCACAGTGGCTAGCCTGAGGCCCCACACAAGAACCACCATCAGCAATAAAACGAAGTTCTTCTCTCTCTTTTTAAATATTTTACATTATCTTTTATTTATTTATTTTTGGCTGCATTGGATCTTCGTGGCTGCACACAGGCTTTCTCTAGTTGTGGTGAGCAGAGGCTACTCTTTATTGTAATGTGAAGGTTTCTCATTGCAGTGGGCCTCCCTTGTTGGGAAGCATGGGCTCTAGACACGTGGGCTTTAGTAGTTGAGGCATGGCAGGCTCAGCAGTTGCAATGCACAGGCTTAGCTGCTCTGCAGCATGTGGGATCTTCCTGGACCAGGGATCAAACCTGTGTCCCCTGCATTGGCAGTGGACTCTCAAATACTTGTTCTTTTCCTATACTAAACAAACTGGCTGGGGTGAGTTAATGCTTCCAGTCTTGGCCTCATTTGGCAAGGGTGAGGAGGGGCATGTTTGTTCCCCACCAAGATCTCCAAGAGACAAACTCTTTCTTACCTCCTGTTGGGACTGGGGGATGGGGGGTACCACTTAATACACGGAGAATAATCAGGCCATCTATTACCTAATATATCACTGAACAAAGGAGGATCACCAGGTATGTGAAAAATAGCCAACAGGAAGAAAGCAAAACACTACATCAATAAAACAAAAAATTACCTTGGGTATTATGTCTACAAATTCGCTAGACACAGAAAGACAAATATTGCATGGTTCTACTTATATGAGGTATTGAACAGACAGATTCATAAAGACAGAAAGTAGAATAGAGGTTACCAGGAGCTGGAGGGAGGGGAGTAGAGAGAGTCATTGTTTAAAGGGTACAGAGTTTTTGTTGGAGATGATGAAAAAGTTTTGGGTATAGATAGCAGTGATGGTTATACAACATTGCAAATTTAATGCCACTGAATTGTACACTTATGAATGGTTAAATTGGTAAATACCATGCAATGCATATTTTACCACAATAATAACAAAGATAAGGATCAGTCAGGAAATTCAACAAATGGTGCTCTAACAACTGGATATCCGCATACAAAGAATGGAGTTGAATGCCTACCATTAACTCAAAATGAATCAGAGGTGTAAATATAAAAGCTAAACCTATAGAATTCTTGGAAGAAAACACAGGCATAAGTCTTTGTGACCCTGGATTAGACAATGGTTTCTTAGATACGACACCAAAAGCATAGCAACCAAAAAAGAAAAAACGGATAAATCAGACTATCAAAGTGGAAATTGTCTGTGCTTCAAATGACACCATCAAGAAACTGGAATAGTAGTTCACCAAATGGGAGGGAATATTTTCAAATAATAGAAGGAACTCATATGTAGAACACATAAAGAAAAATTACAAAACAATAATAAAAATACAAAGAACCCAATTTTAACATGACCACAATATCTTGAGATACTTGCCCAAACAGATACATATACATATTCCTCCCAAAACACACAAAAAGATGCTCAATGGCTTTAGTAACTAGAGTAACTAGGGAAATGCAAATCAAAACCACATTTTACACACTAGAAGACTATAATCAAAAAGATAACAATAAGTAGTGACAAGAATGTAGAGAAATTGGAGCCCTCATACACTGCCAGTAGAAGGTCAAAATGGTGCAATCACTTTGAAAAACAGCCTGCCGTTCTCAAAATGTTAAGCATAAAATTATCAAATAACTCAGCAATTCCATTATAACCAAGAAAAATGAAAACAAGTCACACACAACTTTGTGTACCAAATTTCATGGCAGCATTAGTTACAGTAGTCAGAAAGTGGGAAAAACCCAAATGTCCATCACCAGATGAATGGATAAATAAAGGGTAGTAAATACACACAATGAAATGTTATTTGGCCACAGAAAGGACTGAAATACAGATGTACGCTCTAACAATGTTTTCTATGAACTTAGAAAACATTGTGTGGAGTGAAAAAAGCCAGTCACAAAATACCACACATTATATGAAATCATTTATATGATATACCCAGAATAGAAAAATCCATATAGACAAAAAGTAGATTTGCAGTTGCCTAGGGTTGGGATAGGGAGAGACAGGAAGGTTGAAGAAAGTAGAGAGTGACTGTGGAGAGTGACTGGGTCATGAAAATATTCTAAAATTTATTGTGATGAATATACTAAAATCCATTGATTTGTACACTTTAAATTAGTGAACTACATAGAATGTAAATTTTATCTCAATAAAGCTTCTACTAAAAATAAATGTACAGGACATCCCTGGTGGTTCAGTGGTAACGAATCAGCCTGCCAATGGAAGGGACATTGCCAATGCAAGGGACATGTGCTCGATCCCTGATTCTGGAAGATCCCACACACTGTGGAGGAATTAAGCCCGTGTGTCACAGCTACTGAGCCTGTGCTCTAGGTCCTGCAATTCACAAACACTGAGCCCTCGCGCCCTAGAACCTGTGCTCAACAACACAAGCCTCTGCAATGAGAGGCCAGTGAACTGCAATGAAGAGTAGTGCCAACTGGCTGCAATGAGAGAAAGCCTGTGCGTAGCAACAAAGACTCAGTGCAGCCAAAAATAAAAATAAATAAATAAAATAATTAAAAAATAAATGTTTAATTGTTGTTCAATAAATGATAGCAAATATTTTTAAAAAATTATTCTACAGAAAAAGACTAAGGAACAGAACAAATCTTAACTCTAATTTTTATTCACAGAAAGACTTATGAAGATTAATTATCCATGAAAAAGGGGGCAAGAAGGAACAAGACTCATATAACTTTTAATTATTTACCCTGAACATAATCCAATGGATAATGAGTCAAGAACTGTGAGGGCTAAAAAGAAGGCAGTGGACTTGGCTGGCTAACCCAACCTCAGGACCTGAAGGATGGCAATGTGGTGAGATTTCTAAGATCCAATACACACCGGGCTGAGCACTGGACAGGCCTGCAGCCTGAAATAACCAACAAGCATAGACCCAAAACATAAACACAAAAGTCTCTTCTCCCTGTCTAAAGGACTGGGAAACAAGAACCATAACAGTGACCAAGTGGAAAGATCCAACTCTGGCTCCTCTACTTGAGGGTTATCAGTTGGCCATTCTGCCTTCACCAGTAGCATCAAAGCCCTGGTGGGCCCACCTAACCTCTGCTTTACAACCAGTGCACTTGATGGGTCAGTACAACTGCAGCATCAGCAAAGAAGCCCCAGTGAATTGTCATGACCCCTACTCCACAAATCAGGTTTTAGTGGGCAGACCAATTCATCCATGATAGCAGCGGTAAAGCTCCAAGGACCACCCCAACCCTCACTCCACAACCAGCACACCAGCATGGAGTTTTGCAGCCTATAGAAGCAGCTTCACAGCAATGACAAGACTACCCAACCCCTGATCCACACCTAGAAACCAGCAAGTGAGCTGATACATCTGAGCTGATGATAACTGCATCAGCTGAGTTAGTTATCTCCTGGTCTTCCACCCAGGGGCATAAGTAGACTTAGTCCAAGAGAAATGGAATATTATATGTAGAAGAACACAAAATTGAATTGGCAAGGGATTTCTCAACAGCTTCCCTTGTGGCTCAGCTGGTAAAGAATTCACCTGCAATGCAGAAGACCTGAGTTCGATCCCTGGGTTGGGAAGATTCCCTGGAGAAGGGAAAGGCTACCCACTCCAGTATTCTGGCCTGGAGAATTTCATGGACTAGTCCAGGAGGTCGCAAAGAGTCAGACATGACTGAGCAACTTTAACTTCACTTCACTTCTCAACTGAAACTATGGAGGCCAGAGGAAGTACACAATAATTCTTACTGAATTAAAGAAAACAACCGTCAATCAGGAATCCTGCATATAATGAAATTATCCTTCAGAAATGAAAGGGAAATAGACATTATCAGACAAAGGAAAACTAAGGAATTTGCTAAAATACCTACTCATAAATAATGTCTATAGAAAGCTGTGCAAACAGAAAGAGAATTACAGAAGAGGGCAGGGACATTCAGAAAGGAAAGAACAATGAAACAGTAGAAGTTGAGATAAGCACATGACTTTCTCTAAGGGTTACATTTACATTATTCAGATATTTAGAGTCAGAGGTGAAAATCGATCTGGTTTTGTTTTAAAAAAAGACTTTTCTGGAAATGGGGAAACTGCGAACTGGTTAATACTCCCAAACGTAACACAACTGCATTGGGATATCTTCTGTATTATTTCACTTTTTACACAATGCATCTATGTAACTTTCACATGTGGGCAAAGGAAGAGACTGTATTGGGCTTGGATTTTAAAGGACTCTGTGTGAGAGGCCAGGGTTTCAGGATGAAGGTTGTACTACGAATGGAGGCCTGGGAGTGAGTGAATAGTAGATCAGCAAGTCAGCTGAGACTGTAGTACAGGAATGGTTGGGAGACATTTGCAGAAATTGCAAGATGTAAGTGAAAAACAAGGAGATGAAGTGACTATGTGAGGATATGGAATTTAGACTCTACCCTGTAGGCAACAGTGTGTCATGGAGGGTTTTCAGGAA
Source organism: Bos mutus (assembly GCF_027580195.1). Taxonomy (NCBI): domain Eukaryota; kingdom Metazoa; phylum Chordata; class Mammalia; order Artiodactyla; family Bovidae; genus Bos; species Bos mutus. The sequence continues at coordinate 46,613,177 of NC_091634.1, forward strand.
ATGAGATAAATGAACTCATACTTTATAAGATCCTGTGTTCTCAAGCACAGAGAATAAACAGGAGGAGTGATTAAAGACAGAGATTATTAAAACCATGCCATTGAGTAGTAATGAAGCCTGAGTGATATGTGGCAGTGGGAATAATTATGAAGAAACAAATGGAGATGCTTCTGTGAAGGCAAAGCCAATGTGATAACCACCTGAAAATAGAGCTACCGGTACAAGAAGACAGTCCTTATCCAAGACAGGGGCTATGAATACAAAGAAGATAAATTTGGCATCAAAAATGTTGGGTTTCTTTTTTTTTTTTAAACTACTTTACTGAGATATAATATATAACTCAATGAGTCGGACTTAAGCATACACCCAGAAACGCTGAGTTTTGCTACTAGATCTGTGGAGTACGATCACCAGGTAGGTAAAACTTAAAGTTTAGACAGCAGGAAAGATGTCACGATTAAAGAAATAGATTTAGATATTTGCATAAGTCCACTATTTCCCATGACATACCTTCCTCCCACATACACCTTTAAGCACACACAAACACTCAAGTTCAACATTGAGAACCTCCTATATAACAGGTGTTAGGGTACTATGACAGATCCTGAAGCTACAGAAATGAATAAAACATGGTCTCTGATCTCTAGGAACTTATATTGTAAGTCTGCAAAGGTTTTCTTGTTTTGTTTTCTTTTGGTCAAAATCTCACAATACTATTAAGTATATCTGCTACTGCTCACAATGCTTTTCTTTCTGTTCCTCTAAACCAGTGTTTCTTTCTACTTTTCTTTCTACTCCTCTAAAGCTGGAATTAAGATTGCTGGAAGAAATATCAACAATCTCAGGTATGCTGATGATACCACTTTGATGGCAGAAAACGAAGAGTAACTAAAGAGCCTCTTGGTGAGGGTAAAAGAGGAGAGTGAAAAAGCCGGCTTAAAACTCAAAGAAAAACTAAGATCATTGCACCCAGACCCATTACTTCATGGCAAACAGAAGAGAAAAAGGTGGAAGCAGTGACAGAATTCCTCTTCTTGGGTTCTAAAATCACTGCAAATGGTGACTGAAGCCATGAAATTAAAAGGTGGTTGCTTCTTGGCAGAAAAGATATGACAAACCTAGACAGCATATTAAAAAGCAAAGACACCACTTTGCTGATAAAGGTCCATATAGTCAAGGCTATGGTCTTTCCAATAGTCATGTACAGATGTGAGAGCTGGACCATAAAGGAAGTAGAGCACTGAAGAATTGATGCATTCGAACTGTGGTGCTGGAGAAGACTCTTGAGAGTCCCTTGGACAGCAAGAAGATGAAACCAGTCAATCCTAAGGAAATCAATCCTGAAGATTCATTGGAAGGACTGATACTGAAGCTCCAATACTTTGGCCACCAGATGTGAAGAGCCAACTCACTGAAAAGATGCTGATGCTGGGAAAGATTGAAAGCAGGAGGAGAAGAGGGCAATGGAGGATAAGATGGTTGGATGGCATCACTGATTGAATGGACATGAATTTGAACAAATTCCAGGAGATGGTGAGGGACAGGAAAGCCTGACAGGCTGCATTCCATGGGGTCGCAAAGAGTCGGACATGACTTGACAGTTGAACAACAAAAAAACCCCTTATTTATATAATGGTATTTTATTCTTCAAGTAACATCAAGAGAAAACAGTGATTTCTGACTAGTGGGAGAGCAGTGAGGAGGTTCATCCCAAATGATACCACAGTTTCCCAACCTTGATTTTAATCCCAGCTACAAAAGCAATCCCCTTTTCCTAAAATTAATTTGCTAAGAGTAATGTTAATACAATCAACAGCTCTCAATTCAGTCCTCAATGTTTTGGATTTATAATGTGCCAATAGCCCCATGCATACTTGAAGGAGGGACCTTTCTAAAGTTCTAACACACTCCCTGCTCTCTGGATTCTGGAAAATTTCCTTCTGCCATAACCTGCTGTGAAGGAATAAGCTGGTCCAGAAGGCCTGGGTTGTCTAAATCCTGAAAATTCCCAAGAAAGGCATGCTTTCAGGATGAGTATTCTGGCTTCCTGTAAGGTTCTGTCAGATAAGAGTGTTTCCGCATGCCAAAGGCCTTGGGTCATACTGTACCAGTGTATCTAGATAGTTTATGTCAATAATGTGATTTACAGAGAACATCTGCTGCTTCTCTGAGGGGTAACGAGAGCTTAAATAACTGAGGGCAATCATACAGGTGCTACACGTTTATATGACTGACCCCTAAAATAAAAACCCTGGACACTCAAGTCTCAGCAAGATTTCCTCAGCAAGATTTCCTCAGCAAGATTTCCTGGTTTGCAATACTTTGCATATGTTGTCACACATCCTTCCTGGGTAATTATGTCTCACATGATTCCACTGGGAGAGACCATTTGGAAGCCTGTGCCTGGTTTTCTCAGATTTGATTTGTGTGTCTTCACTAATTTTGTCCATTCGATCCTTTTTTTGGATTAGGTTGGTGCAAAAGTAATGGAAGAGTTAATTCTCAGGGAGGCTGATGCGGAGTCCGGGGTCCCCAAGGAAGAGGAGGGGCGGGTACCGAGCCCTCTAGGAGGAGAAAAGGACAACTTCTTGTTTTCTACGTTCCTTGTCACACATTTCCTACATTCTTAGTCACATAAAACATTTTGTTCTTTAAGCCCAGAGTTAATGATTACACAACAAAACAACTCATCTTGCTCAAAGGTATGTTTTTCCTTAAATTCTGTACCAATGATTGATTATAGAACAACAATGTATCCTGCTTAAGGACATGTTTCTCCCTCTTAAGAACCTTCTGACCAATCCTGTTATCTTAAAATCTTTATTGTGGGAGTGGGTATGGTAAGACCTTTACAACCTTGAGACATTCTTTTGATTTATTCTTAATAACCAATTGAAAAAGTATATAGTTCCCTTGCTAAGACTAGTGAGGGGCACTCTCTCTCCCCCTTCTGATGTCTATGTCAGACCTGAAGCTAAATCCTCTTCTTTGGAGATCAAGAATCCAACATCAACATCGTTCACAGTAAGCTATCAGTAATTGTGGTTTTTCATTGTTGAAATTTGCCATTTGATATTGGAATACATTGTAAAATAAATGTGGTTATGTTATACATCATTTTAATATGCATTTCTTGCTTTTTTTTGTTTATGACATTACTTTCAGCTTATTTTATATTTATTTTAGACTAGGGAAATAATGTTAGACAAAAAGCAAACTCAAGTGATTTTCTCATTCAAATTCAAAAGGGGTTGTAAACCAGTGGACACAACTCACAGCAACTGCTATGTACAGCACAGTGGACGTTCAAGAAGTTTTGCAAAGGTGATGAGAGCCTTGAAGATGAGGAACACAGTGGCCAGCCATCAGAAGTTCACAATGACAGATTCAGAGGATCATGGAAGCTGATCCTCTTATAACTACAGAAGAAGTTGACCAGCATTGGCCATTCTACAGTCATTTGGCATTTGAAGCAAACTGGAAAGGTAAAAAGCTCAATAAGTGGGGGTGCCTCGTGACCTGACATCAAATCAAAAAAATTGTTGAAGTGTGGCCCTCTCTTATTCTGTGCAACAATAATGAACCATTTTTCGATCAGTTTGTGATGTGCAATGAAAAGCGGATTTTATATGACAACCGACAAAAACCAGCTCAATGACTGCTGCTGCTGCTAAGTTGCTTCAGTCATGTCCAACTCTATGTGACCCCATAGACGGCAGCCCGCCAGGCTCCCCCGTCCCTCAGATTCTCCAGGCAAGAAAACTGGAGTGGGTTGCCATTTCCTTCTCCTATGCATGAAAGTGAAACGTGAAAGGGAAGTCACTCAGTCATCTCCGACTCTTTGCGACCCCATAGACTGCAGCCTACCAGGCTCCTCTGTCCATGGGATTTTCCAGGCAAGAGCACTGGAGTGGGGTGCCATTGCCTTCTCCAAGCTCAATGACTGGACTGAGACAAAGCTCCAAAGCACTTCCCAAAGCCAAACTTGCACCCAAAGAAGGTCATGGTCACTGTCTGGTGGTCTGCTGCCCATTTGATCCACTATAGCTTTCTGAATCCCAGTGAAACCATTACATCTGAGAAGTATGCTCAGCAAATTGATGAGATGCACAAAAACTGCAAAGCCTGCAGCCAGTATTGGTGAACAGAAGGGGCCCAATTCTTCTCCACTACAATGACTGACCACATATTGCACAACCAATGCTGCAAAACTTGAATGAATTCGGCTAAGAAGTTTTGTCGTATCCACCACATTCACCTGACCTTTCATCAACTGACGACCACTTCTTTAAGCATCTCAACAACATTTTGCAAGTAGAACTCTTGGAGTTTGTTGAATCCTAAAGCACAGATTTTTATGCTACAAGAATAAACAAACTATCTCTCATTGGCAACAATGTGTTGATTATAATGGTTCCTATTTTGATTAATAAAGATGTGTTTGAGCCCAGGTGTAATGATTTAAAATTCACAGTCCAAAACTGCAATTACTTTTTCACCAACCTAATAATAAAACTGTAAGTGTAACAGCTTCTGAGTCCTGACAGTCCTTCCAGTGAATCACTGGGGCAAAGAGTGGTCATGAGGACCCCTAACACAGCTTCCTTTGAAGTCTGAGCTGTCTCTCTCTCTTTTTTTAATAAGACTTCCCAAGATTTAATTTTTTAAACCAAAAAATGGAGAATGATCTCTTGGTGGCTCTTTAAGGGAAATTTAACTACATAAGATTTAATCATTTAAAATGGAATCAAAACACTGGCTTCAAAGCTGTACAGGAGAAACTCTAGCTTTTTTTATATCTCTGCTTCTCATGAGGTGGAATACTTCTTGGACACTCTGGAGAAGAGGCATTTTAAGCCCTTGCAATACTTCTATTTTATTAACAGATATTTAATATAAAGAATTAAGCAGACTTTTTATTGATATATAATTTACATATAGTAAAGGCATAAATGTTAAGTGTATTATTGGGTAAGTTTTGACAAATATATATACCTCTATAACCACCACCCAGAGATCAATGGTTAGAGTATTTCCACCACCCTAGAAAGGTTCGTTATACTCCTTTTCAGTCAGCCACTCCCCTGCCCCACTGCAAGATAACCGCTGTTCTGACTTTTAATATCTAAGTGTAGTGTTGCTTGTTCTAGTACTTCCCATAAACGTAATCATGCAGTAGGTACTCTTGTGTCTAGGAGATGATTTAACCATATTACTTAAATCAACAGTTTACAATTTTTGTTTCTGATTAGTATTTTGTTGTATGGATATACAATATTTCTTAACCATTCACCTGTTGTTTAACCATTTGGATTGTCAGTTGCTAAGTCATGTCTGACTCTGACTCTTTTGTGATCCCATGGACTGTAGCCCACCAGACTCCTCTGTCCATGGGATTTCCTAGGCAAGAATACTGGAGTGGGTTGCCAGGAGATGTCTCTTATTTCTGAGAAATGTCTGAACTTTACTACTCTACATATTTTTCTGACATTTGGCAGGATCAATTCCCAAAGATCAGTTAATTCCAGGATCTGACTTAGTTAATCATGATTGAAAGGCCACTGACACCAGCATTTCAAGTAGAGAGCCATGTCTGACTTCATATTTCACCAAGCCAAGTCAGCTAGTCCCAACAATGTCTATGAGCATGCTATGTCTTGGCTACTGCTTACACAGCTGAGAAAGTGGCAAAGGCACCTCACTATTTTATATACTACCACAACCAAGCTCCCAGTAGGGTAGAGCAATGACACCTCCCACCAATTTTCTGCTGCCAGCCCTTCCTATGATCTCCCTGTCAGAAACATACAACCCTGCACAGATGTAATAATCCCCACTCGGCTGCAAGAGAGAAGCCTCTGTCCTGGCCCTAGAAAAAGGCTCTTAGATAGGATGTAGCTCCACATGGGAGGCATAAATGATTTCCATATAATAAGTACACTTAGAATAAATGCTCTATAAAATTCACTCTCACTCACATGTACCCTGATTTTTTGAGTGGGCAAGAGCATTGCAAGTATATTGTATGTAAAAAATTATACATAACCCGCGGCCCTCATCATATGTGGCAAGCATGAAGTAAATGTTTTAACTATTCATTATGTTAGCTGTGTGCTTTGATGTAATCTGGTTCCTGCCCCTATACCTCAAATCTGTGACCAACAGGTCACTTTATATTCTAAAAAAGGCCTTGAGATTTCATCACCCTAGAAGTGGGTCACACATGCTATGTAAATGAAACATACCAGTCTTAAAATGGCTCAGAGTCACAGCACTAGGCAATATGAAGTAAAATACATTTCCACTTTCCCATTTCTTCAGGTAAAATTGCATGTCTCAAATACATCCAGAATGTACACTTGTACTGCAGTGAGACAAGTGTTAAATAAGGACAAAGGCCAAATCTCTTCCTTATATGGGAACTAATAGATCAGCATAAAATCTCTACCACATATTAACACAGGCATTTTTATGTTCCTGAGAAAATCTTAACATTTACTTAAAAGTCTCCCCCAAAGTTTTTCATCTATAAACCACTCATAGTAACTAGATGTTTTGTTGAGGACCAGCAAAAGCAGCAGAGAAATAGTGTGAAAGAACCTACTAATGAGGCTAGGTGGCTTTCCCTTTCTCTCATTAAAAGAAGTATTTATGTGTGTGTGTTTGTGTATTATACATATATTTAAAGTAAAAGGAGCATTTTATAATGCTAATTTGTAAGCATATTTTCTGTTACCGATGATGCTATTCTTATTAAATACATTTTAACTGCTTGGAATCCCAGGCACATACTCAGGTTCATTCCCTCTCTCCTCAGGCAGTTTCAACAATCCACACAACATTTTCATTTTAACAGTCGTCATTACTGGTATCATTTAATACTTGAGGGTATGCTCAAGTCAACATCAATCTTGCTGATCCTGCAAACACTTATTTTGTTGACACAACACAGTCTGAATCTATAGCTCCTAAATGTAAAAAAAAAATTTTAACTATTCCTTTCCCTGACATGTCACCAAGTACTAAGATCAGCTCTGTCCATCACTTAGGCCTATCACAGAGACACATCACTAGATAGACATCAAGCATGGGGTGGGGGGCGGGCGTTCATGTAACGGTGCCATCTCATCTGTCCCAGTGCTACCCACACATAAATCTTCTCAAAGACATTTGCTACTGTAAAGTCAACCACTGTGAAGGTGAAAATGTTTACCTGTGAGACATCTTGTTGGAAACATCCGACTCATACCTTCTCATTAACAAATAACCTTTACCACAAGTAAATCTTAACTAACCAGAACAGAGAAATGCCTTGCTCTCACAAGGAACAATAAAAACCCATTTAGAATAAAATTTATGCTTTAATTAAGCTTTAACTGTCTGGATGACTCTAAATCATAAAATAAAATCTCTTTACCTGATTGGAAAACCTCATGCTCACATTTCGTTGATTCTGTAGAGGGACAAAACGCTGAACAGGATCAATGTCTTTAGGACTAATTAATTCATCAGCTGAAAAAAAAGAAGGGAAATTACTAGATCAACAATGTATCTATACAACACTATAAACCAACTAGACCTAACAGGTGTTTATAGAACACTCCATTAAACAAGAGCAGAATATATGTCCTTCTCAATATGCAAGCAACATCTTTCACATACCAGACCATAAAATAAGCTTCAGTAAATATACAGGATTTAAATCATACAAAGTATATACTTCAACCACAATAGAATGAAATTAGAAATCAATACCAGAAAGAAGTCTGAGAAGTTCACAAACTAAAATTAAATAATACATTCCTAAATAACCAATGGGTTGGAAAAGAGAAAGTAGGAAATACTTTCTAATATACTTTCTGATGATGATTGAAAAAGAAGACACAACATACCAAACTGTAGGGGATTTAGGTAAAGCAATGCTCAAAGGGGAATTCATAGCTGTAAATGTATATATTAAAACAGAAGACTCTCAAATCAATGTTATATTTCACATTAAGACAACAGATGAAAAAGAGCCAAGTAATCAAAAGCATGCAAGAGGAGTATAGTATCAGATCAGATCAGATCAGTCGCTCAGTTGTGTCTGACTTTTTGTGACCCCATGAATCACAGCACGCCAGGCCTCCCTGTCCATCACCAACTCCCGGAAAACAGAAGACTCTCAAATCAATGTTATATTTCACATTAAGACAAAAGATGAAAAAGAGCTAATTAATCAAAAGCATGCAAGAGGAGTACAGTATAAATGAAACCAAATAGATTCTTGAAAAACTCAAAAGTTGACAAACCTTTAGATAGACTAACCAAGGGAAAAAAAAAAGAAGAAGACTTAAATTACTTACTCAGGAGTGAAACTAGGAACATTACTACTGATTTTAAGAATTCCAAGAGAATATTCTCAAAAAATGTATGCCAACAATTTAGATAACCAAGATAACATGAGCAAATTCCTAGAAATACATACACTACAAAAAATGATTCAAGGAGGAAAAGAAAATATGAACAGATGTTTAACAACTAGTGACTGAAACTTTTCACACAAAAAATGTCCAGGATCATGTGGCTTCACTGATGAATTCTATTAAACAGCTAAAGAAGAATTAAAGCCAATCTCCCACAAAATTTTACAAAAACGAGTAGAGGGATACTTTCCAACTCATTCTAAGAGGCCATTATTACCCTAAAACAGAAATCAAAGACACCACAAGGAAAGACAATCACAAATCAAAATCTCTTCTGAATATAGACACAAAACTACTCTATAAAAACACTAGCAAACATACAAAAATTACTACATACCATGACCAAATGGGACTTATCCTATAAATGCAAGAATGGCTTAACATCCCTAAATCAGTTATTGCAACTCCCCATATCAACTGAAAAAAGGATAAAAAACTACATGACAATCTCAGCAGACACAGAAAACATTTGACAAAATTCAACATCCTTTCATTATGGGTAAAAAGCTTTCAGCAAACTAGGGATAGACAGGAACTTCCTCAATCTGATAAAAAGGCATCTATGAAAAATCCAATCACTAATGTCATCAGTTCAGTTCAGTGCAGTCGCTCAGTCATGTCCGACTCTTTGCGACCCCATGAACCACAGCACGCCAGGCCTCCCTGTCCATCACCAATTCCTGGAGTTCACTCAGACTCACATCCATCGAGTCAGTGATGCCATCCAGCCATCTCATCCTCTGTCGTCCCCTTCTCCTTCTGCCCCCAATCCCTCCCAACATCAGTCTTTTCCAATGAGTCAACTCTTCCCATGAGGTGCCCAAAGTACTGGAGTTTCAGCTTTAGCATCATTCCTTCCAAAGAAATCCCAGGGCTGATCTCCTTCAGAATGGACTGGTTGGATCTCCTTGCAGTCCAAGGGACTCTCAAGAGTCTTCTCCAACACCACAGGTCAAAAGCATCAATTCTTCAGTGCTCAGTTTTCTTCACAGTCCAACTCTCACATCCATACATGACCAGAGGAAAAACCATAGCCTTGACTAGACGGACCTTTGTCGGCAAAGTAACGTCTCTGCTTTTGAATATGCTATCTAGGTTGGTCATAACTTTTCTTCCAAGGAGTAAGCATCTTTTAATTTCATGGCTGCAGTCACCATCTGCAGTGATTCTGGAGCCCCAAAAAATAAAGTCTGACACTGTTTCCACTGTTTCCCCATCTATTTCCCATGAAGTGATGGGACCAGATGCCATGATCTTCATTTTCTGAATGTTGAGTTTTAAGCCAACTTTTTCACTCTCCTCTTTCACCTTCATCAAGAGGCTTTTTAGTTCCTCTTCACTTTCTGCCATAAGGGTGGTGTCATCTGCATATCTGATGTTACTGATATTTCTCCTGGCAATCTTGATTCCAGCTTGTGCTTCTTCCAGCCCAACATTTCTCATGATGTACTCTGCATATAAGTTAAATAAGCAGGGTGACAATATACAGCCTTGACGTACTCCTTTTCCTATTTGGAACCAGTCTGTTGTTCCATGTCCAGTTCTAACTGTTACTCAATGGTAAAAGAATGCTTTGCCCCAAAGATCAGGAATCAAGACAATAATGTCTGCACTTGCCACTTCCATTCAACTTTATACTGGAAGTTCTAGTCACAGAAATAAGGCAAGAAAAAGTAATAAAAGGCATCCAGAATGAAAGGTAGAAGCTACAGTAATTAAAACAATGTGGTACTGCCATAAAGATAAGAGATCAGTGGAACAGACGAGTCCAGAAATAAACCCTTCCATTACAGTCAACCGATTTTTGACAAGGGAGCCAAAATAATTCAGTAGGGAAAGAATAGTTTTCTCACCCACACAAAGTACTAGGAAAGGGAATATACAAAAGCAAAAGAATGAAACTGGATCTCTTTACACAAACTACAAAAATAAAGGCAAATTAGATTAAAAAGTTAAAAGTAAGAGCTAAAAGTATAAAACTGTTAGAAGAAAATATGAGTAAATCTTTGTAACTTTGTATTAGATAAAATTACATCAAAACATATGTAACAAAGAAAAAATGAGATAAACTGGATTTTGTCAAAATTGTAAGCTTTTGTGTCTCAAAGAATACCATCAAGAAAGTAAAACAACAGCCCAAAGAATAGGAGAAAATATCTGAAAACCACATAATTTGTAAGTGACCTGTATCTTGAACATACAAAGAACTCTTACAACTTAACAATAAAAAGACAAATAACCTAATTTAAAAATGGCTACAGTATCTGAATAGACATTTCTCCAAAGAAGATTTACTGTAAACATATGAAAAGATGCTCTGACAGTATCAGTCATTTGGGAAATGCTTATCAACACCACAATGAGATAGATAAAACCTCATATCCATTAGGACAACACCAAAAAAAAAACAAGAATAAGGGTTGGGGAGGACACAGAGAAATTAGAACCCTTATACACTGCTGGTTGGAAGCCAAATTGGTATACCTACTTTGCAAAATAGTTTAGAAGTGCTCCAAATATTAAACATAGAGTTACTATAAGACTCAGTAATTCTACCCCTAGGAATCAGGGTAGGAAATGAAGGGAAATAAAAACATATGTCAAACAATAACTTGTTCATGAAAGTTTATAGCAGCATTATCATATAGTCCATAGGGTCACAAAGAGATGGACATGACTGACTGAATCTCACTTCACTTCACGTGGCATCAGACTTTACTTTCACAACCAGACACATCCACAACTGTGCGCTGTTTCCACTTTGGCTCAGCCTCTTCATTCCTTCTGGAGTCATTTCTTCACTCTTCTCCAGTAGCATATTGGCCACCTACTGACCTGGGGAGTTCATCTTTCAGTGTCATATCTTTTAGCCTTTTCATACTGTTCATTGGGTTCTCAAGGTAAGAATGCTGAAGTGGTCTGCCATTCCCTTCTCCACTGGATCACGTTTTGTTAGAACTCTTCACCATGACTTGTCCAACTTGGGTGGCCCACCACTGCATGGCTCATAGTTCAATCAGTTAGACAAGGCTGTGATCCATGTGATCAGTTTGGTTATTTATTACATGATTTGAGGTATATATAAAATGTCCAGAATAGGCAAATCTATAAAGTAGACTAATGACTGTCTAATGCTGGTGGAAGGATGAAGTGATTAAAGGTAATGTAGGGAATGACTGATAAAGGGTATAGGTTTTTTTGTAAGGGGTGATGAAAATATTCTAAAATTGATTGTGGTTATGGTTGCACCCCTTCTCCTGCCCCAGCTAGCTCTAATGGTAAAGAACCTGCCTGCCAGTGCAGGAGACATAAGAGACTTGGGTTCGATCTCTGGGTTGGGAAGATCCCTTGGAGGAGGAAATGGCAACCCACTCCAGTATTTTTGCCTGGGGAATCCCAGGAACAGAGGAGTTTGAAAGTGAAAGTCGTTTAGTCATGTCCAGCTTTTTTCGACCACATGGACTATACAGTCCATGGAATTCTCCAGGCCAGAATACTGGAGTGGGTAGCCTTTCCCTTCTCCAGGGGATCTTCCGAACCCCGGGATAGAATCCAGGTCTCCCACATTGCAGGTAGATTCTTTACCAGCTGAGCCACAAGAGAAGCCCCAAAATACTGGAGTGGGTAGCCCTTCCCTTCTCCAGCAGATAGCGGGCTACAGTCCATGGGGTCTCAAAGAATCGAACGTGACTGAAGCGACTTAGCACGCATGGTTGCACAAGCCTGTGGATATGCTAAACACAACTGAAAGGTAAACTTTAAATAGGCGAAATGTTTGTAATTTTAAGTCAGCAAAGTTGTTCTAAAATCATGAGTTTGCAGTCTCAGGAAGAAAACTAGATCCTTGAGGGAAGACAGTGTTTCCTAACACTAAATTCTGAAAGATGTTTCTAAGATGGAGCATTTTTTAGGGGGCACTGACCAGCATAAGGGCAATGTCTTTGACTGCTGTTATAGTATAATATGGAAGCTCTTTTCATGTTTTAGTTCCTTATGGTAACTCTGGATAAAATACAAAGATACATGGAAGACAATTTAGTGTGTTTGGGAGGGGTGGGTGAGAAGAAGGTACTAAGTCAATGTTCTCTGCTGTTTTCCGCTCTAATGTACCTCAGAGAGACCCAGTGACACCTGGGGCTCTCTGTAGCATGGATTCTCTGAGGGCCTGGAGGTGACTATGCTGGGAAGGAGCAGTGTGGGGGGGAGGATCCTCAAATTTAATTCTGAATAACCTCTTTGGTGTGCAAGTTGGCAGTATGTATGCAAATTTAAAGCAAGCATACTCTCTGACCCAGCAATTAGCATATCTTAAAGTTTCTGTTATGCTCAGACATGTGAAAGTTAACTGAATAATAAATCAAAAAAAAAGAATCCAACTTCTCCTAAAATGAGTCAGTAGGTGTTTATTTTTACTGCAATTAAACTATGAAAATGCTCATTTCATTTTGATCTTCAGTTCTATGCTGATTATATAAAACAGGTTGTTATGTGGTAGCCTGGATGGCAGGGGGGTTTGGGGGAGAATGGATACATGTCTATGTACGGCTGAGTCCCTTTGCTGTTCACCTGAAACTATCACAACATTGTTAATCAGCTATACCCCAATAAAAAGTAAAAACATAAAATAAAAACAAGCTGAGTTTTATACATATTTATCCAAGCATAATATTAAAAAAAATTACAGCCCATCTACCATAGCTTTTTAGGTACTGTTTTTAGGCAGTGAATAATTCTGAAAAACAAAGGAGGGAGTCAACCACAAAAATGATAGTAAATTCTTTACAGCTTTGGGACTGTTTCCCACTGTATTTCTATCCTGGGGCAATTTCAGGGCACACGTACAATGTTATCTAGTAGACAAAAAACAAAGGTGTCCTTAGAAACTCTTGGAAGATATTTTTCATAGTGATAAAAACGAAAATAATAGAATAGTAAGAAAACGGAGGAGAAACAGCAGCAGAACAGCCACAGAAGCCACCACAGCCACTGCTGCCTCTGCAGCAGCAGCCACAGCATCATTTTGCACTTACTCCATTCTTGGCATTGTTTAAGCATTTCACATACATTAATCCTCAATACGCCCTTATCTTACAGATGGCAAAACACAGGCATTGGGTGGTTAAGCAACTGGCACATGGCTAGAAAATGACAGAATTTCGATTCAAACATAATAGTCTCTTCAGAGTCTCCTGACCACATATTAATCTTACCCTTTAAGAACAATGATATTCTATACGATGGAAAAGATAACCAAGAGGTGGAAACAGTAAACAATTTAGGCCTTGATATGTCATCCTTTTCCTACCCCAATCAGGGAGTGTATTATAGGATATTCTCTCTCTCTGAAAAAAATATACTTTTGCAATTTAAACCAAGTTAACATGGGCTTGATTATGCCAAATATTGGCATGTGATTTCAATTTATTAATATTAGTTTAGTTTATGCTGCAGGGTTGATTAATACAGTGATATTCTAAATAGTAGCATATTATTTCCCCTTCTTATTTGTCTGATCACTGAGATGTGAAAAAATTTTCATTACCAACAAGCATTTTACATAATTAATGTTTCACTGTCATTCTATAGAAATGAATTGTATCTTTATTGTTATTTATAAATGATGACAGATAAATTAAGAAATCTTAAATCCTTGGAAAGCATAAGTGCTAATTTATTAACAGTGATATGAATCAAACAGACAACCAAATCTTGAAAAAGCTTATTTCTTTGCATTTCCTTCTCATTTCTCTTTTTGTACTATACCTGTATATCTAGCTTCATGTACCAATTTATACCACCTGTTCATCTATAACCCACAGGCTGTATGATTCTTATTCATGTCTATACCACACTACCTAGCATAGCACTGGCATCTGGTAGGCGCTCAAGAGACTTATTAAACAAAATAATAAATTGGTGGGTTAACAAATCTGGATACATTAATTGCCACAATCACTAATTTCCATATGGTAAAAGTGATAAATACCTTAAAAGATCAAGTTAAAAGACATTCCTCCCCACCCTGTTAGGGGAAGCACGCTGACTGAAACCGCCCACCCTGGCCAGGCCCTTTAGTAACCATTCGCATGGGTTGTTTCATGACAGCAGAGCCTGGTAAGGCATACGGAACTAATAAGCCACCACCAACCGGAAGAGTTCTGGAAAGGTCAAAAGGAGATACCGCGTGTCTGTCCACTTTCCAGAATCCCTCTCGCTAGCATCCATCTTGGCTGAACGATGCGTGCACCACCAGGAAAGACTCTGAATTAGAATGATTGGCCAAAGACCACGCGGAAACTAATCCCATCACCATAAAACCCGAGACTGTGAGCCATGCTGCAGAGCAGTTCTCCTGCGTTCCCTTACTCTACTGCTCTCCGCCTGGGTGCCCTTTCCCAATAAAATCTCTGGCTTTGTCAGCACATGTGTCTCCTCGGACAATTCATTTCCGAGTGTTAGACAAGAGTTCAGTTTCCGGCTCTGGAAGGGGTCCCCCTTCCTGCAACAACCCTACTGCATTGATTTTTTATCATTCAGGAGGCAAAAACAGAGCTCCTCATTGCTCCAACTATGGCACTGGTTTTCTGGTAAGATCCCTGAAAGAACTCACACCTGCCCAACTACAGAACATTTTAAAAAAAGAAACAAGGATAAAAGAGCAATGCCTTTTACATTTGACAATACAGTACCAAATCTCACAGAATCAAGTATTTCTATTAATATAAATAGGGACAGCTGTTTTTAAACCTTTAGAAGACAGATTAGGTTCATTAATATCTACATTTTTATACACAGAAAAGGTTTATGAAATATAACCTTGGTTTATCTCAAACAATAATTGTTGAGGGTAAAAACAAAAAATCCTTAGCTACAGTGATACATATTAGCAATTCATATATTAAGAAATGAGCTATGAAAAAAAAAAGAAAATGTAGATCCTCAATCTTATACATTATACCAAAAAAATCCCAAATTTATATAATGTTCTTAACTCAATTAACAGGGATCTAATACATAAAGATTTTAAATTTACTTCATCAAAAAACAGCACAAGTTGGGGACTTCCCTGGTGGTCCAGTGACTAAGACTCCAAGCTTCCAATGCAGGGGGTTGGATTTGATCTCTGGCCATGGACAGAGGAGCCTGGCGGGCTACAGTCCATGGGGTTGCAGAGAGTCAGACACGACTGAGAGACTAAGCACAGCACAGGGAACTAGATCTCAAATGCTGCAACTAGGACCCAGGGCAGCCAGATAAATAAATAAGTATTTATTAAAACCACAACAACAGCAGCACAAGCAAAGTTTAAGGGCAAACTAGGAAAATACTGAGAGGTTAAGTATACCTAATATATAAAATATTCACACAGACTGATGATAAAAACTATAAAACCAAGGTTAAGTGAGCAAAGTAAATAGGTAACTCAGAGGACACAGAAATGACTGAGAAATATGTTTTTAACCATCAGCATGCAAATAAAAATAGGATACAAATCAGTATCTTAATATGCTAGTAAAATTTTTGCTTTTAATGAGCACACTTAATGCCACAAAGGTTATATGTGACACACTGCCGTGGAGACTTCTGCATAAATCAACAGTTTATCAGTCATGGGCTGCATAACCTTGGGTGAGTTGCTAAATTCTTCTGAGCTTCAGTTACAGCATATTATACCCATCTCATAGAGAAGACAGGAGGATTTCTTAGGATAATATTTGTAAAAGGAAGAGCACAGACTATGACAGATTTTAAGGCAGTATTATCTCAGGGCAACAGTCTGACAATATATACATAGAGTCTTCTCAGGCTTGAGGCATCACTGGCTTCATGTTCAATTTTACTAATACATTCAAGGGTAGGATCAAAAACTTATATACAATTTTTCTAGCTCTACTAGCAATTCAAGTAAAAATTTTAGTTTTAAGAAAGTCATGGAAGAAAAATCTTTCAAGGTGCAACTTTTAAAGCAAAACTCTATTACATGTACTTTCAAGATGTTAGTGATGCCTACTGCACAGAAATCCTACTTTAGGTCACTGGCAATCTCATGGATACAATGAAAAAGATAAAAAAAGTGCTAAGAAATTGATGTCTTTCTGCTTGAAGTTTCCTGGAGGGTGATAGCTGGGAAAGCTCTTAGCAACCACAATGTAGAAATAAACCTGTATATTTTTATCTCTTTATCATTAACAAAACTGTGGGTTACACTGAGCAAGGTGTCAACTGTATTTGAATTTCAACAGACCAATGAAAATCCAAGACCTCAGTTTCTTATGTCCACATGCACACTAGGGGGCACTTGATCACTAACTTGAAACAGATTTCCAGGCTCAATCAGTGGTTTTTATATTTGAGGTCACTTGGTCAAGAAATATCATGAATAAAATCAAATACAAATGGACTTGTCTTAGTTACAGACATTGGGATTAGAATAAGCAGCGTATCAGAATAACTAACCTGCCCTCAGAAAGAAAGAAATATTTCCTAGGTTGTCACATTTGATTCTTATTGTAAAGCTACTGTGTATCAATCACAATGACTAGCAGGGAGAAGGCCTCTATAAATATCAGCTGGTTCACTGAGTAGATGAATGGTTAAGAAGCATCTAGGGATGCATTTTCTCCTTGTGATGTTCTGTGACTATCAGAGTACCTATAAAGAGAGCCCATATGCATCCTTAGTTGCCTGTTTAACAAGAACTATGAAACATGTTTTCACAAGTACTATTTTCCAAATGGTGGCTGAAAGGAGGAAGGAGGGTAGAAAGAAGGGCATGAAGTAGAAGAATCATTTAAGTATGTATTTGTCCCACAGTAAATGCTTCAGTATATTTTCTCGTCAATCCTTAAACTGATGATCAAGAAGATAAGAAAATTCAAGACACTTAAGCAGTAAGTGGTAGAACTTCTTTCCAAATCGTAAACTGTCTAGTTCCTAAGTTCATGGCCCCCAAACTCTTGATCTTTCCACTACAGTCCAAGATAAACATAAAGAAAAGGAAAGAAGGAAGTGAAACTAGAGGGAGGAAGAAGTGGATGAAAAACAAAGTAATGTCAGAGAAATAATCAGTATCACACGTTTAAAAGTTTGGTGGGTGTTACAAATCATTTAAAGTATAGTTTCTACTGAAAAATGAATTGAGTTTCAAAAAATGACTTACTAAACAACTTTAGGAACCCAAGAATTAAAGTTTGGGAACTGCATATGCATATAATATTTTAGATATTTTAAAATACTGCTTTGTCTATATCATCATTTTAAAAGTCTCTTGTTGACACTTACAGGAAATTAACACCCATCCTCAAAAGAAAAGAATCCTTTGTGAAAATTCAAAAAAAAATTTTACTCAACTGAACATTTTAGGACTTTGCATGCATTGCAATGGGAAATAGATGGGGAAACAGTGGAAACAGTGTCAGACTTTATTTTTCTGGGCTCCAAAATCACTACAGATGGTGACTGCAGCCATGAAATTAAAAGACGCTTACTCCTTGGAAGGAAAGTTATGACCAACCTAGATAGCATATTCAAAAGCAGAGACATTACTTTGCCAACAAAGGTTTGTCTAGTCAAGGCTATGGTTTTTCCTGTGGTCATGTATGGATGTGAGAGTTGGACTGTGAAGAAGGCTGAGCGCCGAAGAATTGATGCTTTTGAACTGTGGTGTTGGAGAAGACTCTTGAGAGTCCCTTGGACTGCAAGGAGATCCAACCAGTCCATTCTGAAGGAGATCAGCCCTGGGATTTCTTTGGAAGGAATGATGCTAAAGCTGAAACTCCAGTACTTTGGGCACCTCATGCGAAGAGTTGATTCATTGGAAAAGACCCTGATGCTGGGAGGGATTGCGGGCAGGAGGAGAAGGGGATGACAGAGGATGAGATGGCTGGATGGCATCACTGACTCGATGGATGTGGGTCTCAGTGAACTCCAGGAGTTGGTGATGGACAGGGAGGCCTGGCGTGCTGCGATTCATGGGGTTGCAAAGAGTCGGACACGACTGAGCGACTGATCTGATCTGATTATAAATTATAAAATTATTCTTTTTTTATCATTAGCTATTGTTGCTAACCTCTTACTATGCTTAATTTATACATTAGACTTTATCATAGCTATGTATAGAGAAAAACATAGTACATAGAGCATTTGGTACTACCCATGGTTTCAGGTATCCACAGGGGAGTGGGTCATAGAATGCATACTCATGGATAAGGGGAGGGGGGCTATTATTTATTAAAAACACAAGCTCAAGTCTGGAGGTCAGGCTTTCTTTTCAAGGCTAAACAACTGATATGTTAGTTTCTCTTTAAAAAATATTGAGTAAGAAAATATATTAGAGTTAAATAATGGTTTTGGGGAAGTTTTAAAGTTATCATTAACTGTATGTTATCTTACATTATTCTAGTTTAACCTCAAAAAATTTTCAATCTAAAGATCATGATTTTCAAATGACTCTTATGTGATAAATATTCTTAAGGTTATTTATGCAAAAAAACTCAAAAAAGTACATGGCTTTCTACAGACTCATAGGAACATTTTCTAAACTTTCAAATGTAAACAAAAATTAAAGGTATAACTAATGATTATTTTATTCTAAGACAAGTCAAATGTTATATCTGAAATAACATTTTATTTGGTTTAAAACAACATGTTTGTGGTTCATTTACCTATTTCATGGCAAACATTGATTTTCTAAAAGTCTAAAAATAAAAAAATTACTGTAATAATTAACTGTTTTCTAAGAACACAGTGGGTAGTTCAGGTCTTGGGCCAGGAAATAGCATAATGAGTCTTTCTGCTCTAACAGTGAAATAAAAGTCACGTAGCTTTGTTGTATATTATTCATTAAGGTATGTGTGTGTTAGTTGCTTAGTCGTGTCCAACTCTCTGCAACCCCATGGACTGTAGCCCACCAGGCCCCTCCATCCATGGGATTCTCCAAGCAAGAACACTGGAGTGGGTTGCCATTTCCCTCTCCAAAAGGAACTAAAGAAAGAAAGAAAGTGAAGTCACTCAGTCGTGTCTGACTCTTTGCGAACACATGGACTGTAGCCTACCAGACTCCTCCATTCATGGAATTTTCCAGGCAAGAGTACTAGAGTGGGTTGCCATTTCCTTCTCCATCATTAAGGTATACATAGAGCAAAATATTAAATTTCACCTGAATTAGTGAAGGCCATATATTATAGAATATTTTTAAAGGTTTTAAAGGTTTATGTTCTATTATTTCCATAATTCCAATTAATTGCCCACAAAATATTGTTAAGCAGATATCCAACTGAGGGTCCTTTAATGAATAAATAAGACTTTGTTCGAATATGTGGTGGCTGGGATCTTAACATCCATAGAAACTGGATGGTTCTTAGCGAGGGCACAGGGAGGGGCAAGAATACAACAGTCAAGAGCAACTAAATGATTCAATCTTCCGAGATCTTATTCATTTTAACCACTGAGTTGTTAACCAGATGACACAGAGCTAGGTCAGAGTGCTAATTAATATGCAGCATCTCTTTTTTTTTAGCAGGAAATAAGAATGTGGTTTCGTAGTTTGCAACACCACTTTTGCAGGTTCTCTACTGCCTTTTTAGAAGTACAGCAGGAAAAAGAGAAATTGACTATTTCTTTAAAGATTTTCTTTTTCAAAATGGTCATGAAACAGAGATAAAGGCATGACCTGGACTATTTCTGTTCACTCTGATCTTAACAGAAGAAAATGCTATCTCCATTCAAAACCTGTCTACATTTAATACATTTATTTTGGAATAACGAAAGTCCAATTTTTTTTACTGATTGATATTTTCAATCCTCTTTATTTTTAAAGCTCAATCTGCTTATGTAGAGTATGGTCAATTCTATATTCCCAATTAATTAGCCTTCTTACTTTTATCCTGAGACTCTGCTCAAACAGCAATCTTTCTAGCTGTATCCATCCCAGGCTGGATATATAGCAAAAAGCAGGATGAAGGCAGTGTAGATCTCAAATTATAGCCAGGTACCAGTTTTCAGTCTTATATTCACAGGAAAATTTCATCATGCTCACATGTAATTTCCAAGTATAGTATACAGAAACTTATGATTCTGATGTTAAAATTCTTGTCTTAGGTTTACTATTCCTCTTCCAAAATATGTTTTATTTAGCTTAATATCAACAAGGCTTCTTTGTATTCATGATAATAAGATGGAAATAAAATTCTAACTAGAGACAACCTTAGCAACTTGACTTGATTCTAAGAAAACTACTTCATGTATAGATTTTTTTTTCATGTGTAGATTTTTTTTCTTTCAGAAACTCATAGCAAAATCTGTATAAATAATATCAATTCCTTATCAAAGAACTGTCCCTTTAGAGAAGAACAGTTTTTAACAGGCTCTTAAATTAGCATTAAGTAAATATGGAGACCCAGAAAATACAGTTAGGAAATGAGCAAACTGAAAACAGTAATAGCTTAATTTTCTCTTCTTTGGTTAGCTTCTGTTTGCTCCTATATATCATTTTTTGCATGCATGCTCAGTCACTAAGTCATGTCCGACTCTTTGTAATCCCACGGACAGTAGTTGACCAGGCTTCCCTGTCTGCGGGATTTCCAAGGCAAGAATACAGGAGTGGGTTCCCATTTTCTTCTTCAATATATCATTTGTGTAAAGCTTTAATCGGGAATCTGGACTTTGAAATATTTTCCCCTAGTGGAATGTAAAAAAAGAAACCAAGATGATTACTCTTACAGCACCAAGAAATTCAGGTTTTAGGCAGTAATGCTAAGAACAGCAGAGACAATAACAGTGTTTCACGCAGTAAGCATTTCTTCTGGTGCAGGTGTTTACAATCAGCCTGCTTCACAGACTGTTTGCCATAAAAGAATTCTGACTAATATGATAACCTTTTTAATGGAAACACTAATAATGTTAAACATTTTATCAAGGAATGGCACAGGCAGATGCATAAAGCCTTTCTGTGTTCATTAAATTAACCTTCATTTCAGTGTGTCCAAAGATGCTTAGGCTAAAGTTTTAGGACAAGCTGAAAAATAATTCTTCAAAAGATTATGAATAATGGCCCCATTATGCCTCCCCCTTACTGAGTAAACTGCCAACATGTATTTATTGGAAAGAAGAGAACTTTGATATACCTGATTTCTTTTGCAAAGTGGATGATAGAGCTATGACCAAGCATGGTTGTTATACTAAGTCAGAATTGTATTACATTTACAAAAGAGACTACAAGTTTCCATAGCCTTCTGCTAGGAACCTATACAGTAAGCTAAATGCAGCGCCTAAATGATCATAGTGGTACCCACACACCTATTTGATTTTCTTCCCAGAAAATGTCCATCGTCATTCAGTGCAATAGACATATTAATATACTTTTACACGATAAGAAACTCCAAGATGAAAACTCCCAAACTCATTCTATAAGGCCACAGTCCCTTGATACAAAAACCAGACAAAGATTTCACCAAAAAAAGAAAATTACATGCCAATATCACTGATGACCATACATACAAAAATCCTCAACAAAGTTCTAGCAAACAGAATCCAACAACACATTAAAAGAATCATACACCATGATCAAGTGGGGTTGACTCCAGGGATATAAGGATTCTTCAATATGTGTAACTCAATCAATGTGATAAATCACATTAACAAATTAAAAGATTAAAAACCATATGATCATCTCAACAGATACAGAGAAACCTTTCAACAAAATTGAAGATCCATATACAATAAAAACTCTCCAGAAAATTGGCATAGAAGGAACCTACCTCAACTTAATAAAGGCTATATACAATAAACCCACAGCAAACATTATTCTCCCTGGTGAAAAAGTGAAAGGGTTAATCTCTAAGATCAGGAACAAGACAACGGTGCCCACTCTCACCACTATTATTCAATATAGTTTTGGAAGTCCTAGCCAAGGCACTGAGCAAAGAAAAAGATATAAAAGGAGCCCAGAGTGGAAAAGAAGAAGTAAAACTCTCACTGGTTGCAGATGACAAACATCTATACATAGATTTTTTAATATATTTTTTATACATGTATAGATGTTTTTCTATACATAGAAAACCCTAAAAAATGTCACCAAAAAAACTACTAGAGTTAATCAATGAATTTAGTAAAGTTTCAGGATACACAATTAATACATGGAAATCCCTTGCGTTCCTATACATTAACAATGAAAAGTCAGAAAGAGAAATTCAGGAAATAATCCCATTCACCACTGCAACAAAAAGAATCAAATGCCTACAATAAACCTACCAAGGGAGACAAAAAAGCTGCATATAGGACACTATAAGACAATAATGAAAGAAATCAAGGACAACACAAATAGATGGAGAGATATACTGTATTCTTGAACTGGAAGAATCGATATTGTCAAAATGACTATGCTGCTCAAAGCAATCTACAAATTCAATGTAATCCCTATCAAACCACCAATGGTATTTTTCACGGAACTAGAACAAAAAAATTCACAATTTGTATGGAAACATAAAAGACTGAATAGCCAAAGCAATCCTGAAAGAGAAAAAGAGAGCTGGAAGAATCAACCTTTCTGACTTCAAGCTATACTACAAAGCTATAGTCATCAAGATAGTATGGTACTGGCACAAATACAGAAATACAGATGGATGAAACAAGATAGAAAGCATAGAGATAAACTGATGCACCTATGACTATCTTATTTTTGACAAATGAGTCAAGAGTTTACAATGGAAAAAAGACATCCTCTTCAATAAGTGGTGCTGGAAGAACTGGACAGCTACATGTAATAGACTGAAATCAGAACACTTCCTAACACCATACACAAAAATAAAGTCAAAATAGATTAAAGATTTAAATGCAAGGCCAGAAACTATATAGTTCTTCCCTGATAGTTCAGTTGGCAAAGAATCTGCCTGCAATGCAGGAGACCTGGGTTCAATTTCTGGGTCAGGAAGATCTGCTGGAGAAGGGCTAGGCTACCCACTCCAGTATTCTTGGGCTTCCCTTGTGGCTCAACTGGTAAAGAACCTGCCTGCAATGCAGGAGACCTGGGTTCAATCACTGGGTTGGGAAGATACCCTGGAGAAGGGAAAGGCTTCCAACTCTAGTATTCTGGCCTGGAGAATTCCATGGACTGTACAGTTTATGGGGTTGCAAAGAGCTGGACATGACTGAGTGACTTTCACTTTTATTTTTAGAGGAAAACATAGGCAAGAAGATTCTCTCTGACCCACCTCCTAGATTAATGGAAATAAAAACAAAAATAAACAAACGGGACTTAATTAAACTTAAAAGCTTTTGCACAGCAAAGGAAACTATACACAAGATGAAAAGACAACCCTCATAATTCAAGCAAATAATTGCAAATGAAGCAAGTGACAAAGATCTCAAAAATATATAAGCAGCTCATACAGCTGAATATCAGAAAAACAAATAATCCAATCAAAAATGGACAGAAGACATAAACAGACATTTTTTCAAAGAAGACGTACAGATGGCCAGTAAACACATGAAAAGATGGTCAACATCACCCATTGTTAGAGAAATCCAAATCAAAATTACAATGAGGTAATACCTCACACCAGTCAGAATGGCCAACATCAAAAAAAACCCCACAGAGAATAAATACTGTAGAGGATGTGAAGAAAAGGGAACTTCCTGCACTGTTGGGTGGGAATGTAAACTGACATAGCCATTATGGAAAGCAGTAGGAAAATTCCTTAAAAAACTAGGAGTAAATCTACCATATGACCCAGCAATCCCAGTACTGGGCATATACCCTGAGAAAACCACAATTCTAAAAGACCCATGTGCCTCACTCTTTAGTGCAGCAATATTTACACTAGCCAGGACATGGAAGCAACCTAGATGTCCATCAACAGATGAATGGATAAAGAAGATGTGGTACATGTATACGATGGAATATTACTCAGCCATTTAAAAGAACAAATGAGTCAGTTGTAGTGAGATGGATGAACCTAGAGCCTCTGATACAGACTGAAGTCAGTCAGAAAGAGAAAAACAAGTATATTAATGTGTATATATGAAATCTAGAAAAACGGTACTGATGGACCTAGTAGAGAATGGACTTGTGGACACAGCAGAGGAAGGTGAGAGTGTGACAAACTGAGAAAGAAGCACTGACACAGGTAAACTAGCATGAGTAAAACAGTGGGAAGTTGCTATACAACACAGGGAGCCCAGCTTGGTCCTGTATGCTGACCTAAAGGGGTGAGATGGGGGAGGCGAGGGAGGCTCAAGAGAGAGGGGTGGGTGTGTGCTAAGTTGCTTCACTTGTGTCTGACTCTATGTGACCCCATGGACTGTAAACCCCCAGACTCCTCTGTCCATGGAATTCTCCAGGCAAGAATACTGGCGTGAGTTGCCACACCCTCCTCCAGGGGATCTTCCCCACCCAGGGATCCAGTCTGCATGTTATGTCTCCTGCACTGGCAGTTAGGTTCTTTACCACTAGTGCCATCATACATAATTATGACTGATTTGTGTTGTACAGCAAAAACCAACATAACATTGTAAAGCAATTTTCCACCAATTAAAAAAAAAAAACTCCCTCTTAACAAGGCCTCTTAACAGCATGATACACCACCCAAATCCAAAAGAAAATGCCAACAAAGACATACTTATTTCTAAAATCTCGATAAGGGAAAAAAATAAAATTCCCAGTCTTCTTCACTTACCCAGGAGTTTTGCAATGACATAAAGGGCTTGTCCCCAAAGAAACAGTTTTCCATCACGGCCACAGTTGCTAGGGAATCGCTTCTGACTACCAGGGTTTCTTTTTTCATGCTCTACAAAATCAGCTGGCACATAATAGTACTTTGGTATGACAGGATAACCTATGGAATTTAAAAAATAAGTATTTAAAGTATAACAAAATCAGTGTCCTCCCCAAATTTTCCCTTCAAAGACAGAAAGGTTGTCCAATAGAATATAGGAAAATTTGACTCTTTTCAGAAATTCTCAGTCAATAATGTGGGAAAAGTTTCTTTCCTTTAATTGGAACAGCATATGTTATAAGTTAGTCAACTTATAATATAAGTTGTACATAATCTCTTCTAACAACATTTAACACCTTTAAGTGAATCAATAAATATAAAGTATGCAAATATTTAGAGCTACAGAAGAAGCTATTTGTAATAGGATTAGTCTGTGGAAGCTTTACAAATGAGATACTATATAATCTTAAGTGAAGAATTATAACCCCGAGCAATTGCTGAGAGCAAAGAAATCCCCATTTTAAACATTAAGCCCATTATTTACCATTCAGTATCATTGAAGAGAAAAAAATCCATCTTCCTCCCATGACCAACCCATTTAAAAACATTTTTTGGTAGAAACTAAAAGTGATTTAAGACTAGAATCTCTGTGGATGATTTCAATAGGGGGAAAACCAACTTTCTAATAGTGCTACAGAAGACTTCTTGTATCATCAGCCCACAGTGAACTTAATTTTTCTAATAATACTGCACAGATTTCTGTAAAATTTGCTTCTCTATTCATGAACCAATCAACAGTGATACCTCTGTCTAAAACCAGTAAAAAGGTCTAAGAAACACAGAGAATAGTTTCAACATCACCCTTTCAATAGGATGAAGCCTAAGTGTGATACACAAACTATTACCTCAATGCATCAATGATTTTTCACTGAATACTAAAAGACCTGATTCAGGGATTTTAAATATATTCATTACAACATTCATTACATTATGTCTCACATTGGACTAGAGGTTATTTGGAGCATAAAGACAAAAATAACTTGTTTTAAACATTAATATTTATTTGAAATTCAACGTTTTCCATAATCATTTTACTACCTTAACATTATAAATATCTTAAAGGGTGAGCACATAATATAATGACTCTAAGATATTTATGGAAAACCCCGAAGAATATCATAAACTTCATGTAAGACAGGAATGGGGCCTACTGCTGTGATTGCCAGTTTTTGCATCATGTCTGCAAGACCATCCATTTTTTTAATCAACACACCACAATTTTGAAGTTCCAGATGTTGTTATTTTAATAA
Source organism: Bos mutus (assembly GCF_027580195.1). Taxonomy (NCBI): domain Eukaryota; kingdom Metazoa; phylum Chordata; class Mammalia; order Artiodactyla; family Bovidae; genus Bos; species Bos mutus. The sequence continues at coordinate 46,639,664 of NC_091634.1, forward strand.
TCCATCCAAACACCAAAGATATCTGGAACTTTTCCTTTGGAATTTTTTTTGAGAATTAGTTTTTGATTCATACAGAAAAATCACTTATGTTCCTTTATGGTCCCTGCTAGTGCTTAACTGAAACCAATACATTACTCATAAGCCTGGACCTTCTGACCATTTCTAAAATAGTAAATCCATTATCAAAGAATGACATTTAGAACTATGGCAGACATTTATTTCAAAATAATGTGTAAAAAGCCCTGAAAAAATCTCCAAAGAGGAGGCCAAAATACTCTTGGCAGTGGTAGGACTGTTAGGCCAGAGCGGAGCCTCCCTAAGTGGCCCTCTAAAGGGGGCAGCATTTGTAAACAAAGTATTTCTGGTGACATGGATAAAAATTAGTCACTTTTTATTATCATCATATTACATACAGTGAAGGAGGTTCACAGTAGGTAACAGATGAAGAACCCTGCGCACCTGGCAAACCATTGGGTAGTAACTATAGCCATGACCTCGTAAAATTCATCTCCATCTCCATCTTTTGTCTAATGAGCTCCTTTTATAAAAAACAAGTTTATTAAACAAGTTAAGAGATTATTCATTCTAATCCATTTGCAGTCCCATTCATTTTTTCAATTGAATATATACTGTTTTGTTTAAAAGGCAATCATTTATATACTTCAAAGGAACATTAAGGAAACATTGGTAGAAAGACTGTCTTGAAAAAGCATCCCAACTATACCTTCTGTGGTGTGATGAAGTACTGGAGTCAGAAGATCCTGATACTCTTTTACTTGCTTGGGATTGCCTCTAAAAACACCTAAAATGTAAAATATAAAATCCAATAGCATTTGAGCTCAATAAGCACCACAGAAATTTTGCCTTAGAAAAATTACCCCAATTGGAATTATTTTGGTAATTTTATATGTAAATAATAAAATGGAAAAAGGTAAAGCAAATAAATATATATGATAGTTTTCTGGGACACTGATTTTAGAAGATCATGTTAGCATTTAGAACTAAAAATTGAATTTTAATTGCAATTTCTCTGTTCTTCAGTGTAAATATTATAGACAGACACTCACAATGTCATAAATTGCACTGTTCATAATTCCTATGCATAAAAATTATTTGTAAAGATGAAAATATATTTATATCATTTTTAAAATATTTCAAGTATTTTTTAAATTCCTTAAATGATTTAACATTAACTCAGAAAGCAGAAGGGTAAGTGAAAGTGAAAGTGTCAGTCACTCAGTTGTGTCTGACTCTTTGAGACCCCATGGACTGTATAGCCCTCCAGGCTCCTCTGTTCATGGGATTTTCCAGGAAAGAATATTGGAGTAGATTGCCATTTTATTCTCCAGGGGATCTTCCCAATCCAGGGATCGAACCCAGGTTTCCTGCATTGCAGGCAGAGTCTTTACCATATGAGCCACTAGGGAAGCCTTAAATGATTTAACATTAACTCAGAAAGCAGAATAGCATATAAAAATGTAAAGTAGTTAACATCACTAAGTGCAGTCTATTTTGCTAGCTGAAAGGAGTCATACTTTATTTCTGCTCTTCTTTAAACTACTTATATCCTACAGTTTAAATTTCAGGAGAAAAACTCACCATCAATCATCATGTAAAGGAAAAATATGGGAAATTCACATTCAATGCCATCAAACAGCTAAAACAGAAAATAAAACATTAAAAATTTCATGAACAATTATATTAGAACAATGACATTAATTAGAACACTTGCATCATAGGAAAGTTTCTTGTAATAAAAAAACTGGACTGATTTTATAAGTACTTCTTTAAAAAAAAATTTCTCAGAATTCTTATTATTCAAAAACTCATTCATTTATTAATCCATCACACAGTAGTCATTCATTCAGTAATATTTATTTACTTAGTAATGCCAGGCATCACTAAACAGAGGGCTATGGATATAAAAAGATAGAAAATCTGCCCTAGTGGAGAAACAGGCATGTAAATAAAACAACTGCAGCACATTACAAAATGTCTATGTATGGTATATATCAAGAGTCAAGAGCATGAAGCATCTGAGCCTGCCCAGGGTGTCAGGAAAGGGTTTATAGGAAAGGAAATGCTTCAGTTAATGCTTGATGAGTTTCTCTGGGGAGATGAGCTACAGGAACTCCACAAAGAAAAAAGAGCAGTACAAACTAGAGATGCATTAAAGGGCAATGTTTGTTAAAGAAACTAACAGCAATTCTGTTTTCCTGGAACAAGCAAAGAAAAAGTAATGAAAGCTGAAGTCCAACTAGGACTAGCTCAACTAGTCCACAACTAGAACATACCATGCTCTTTAGAAGTGACAACAAAGACAGAGGCAACAGGAGGCAGGTAGGGAGGGGTTTGGAGTTTTTTTTTCTTTTTAATGATTTTCAACCTACCCCATGAAAGCATAGTCTTCAGCAATGTGAATGGATGCTTACTTTTCTGGGAGGTTTTATAATCTTCTGGGAAGCTTAAAAACAGCTAGAATAAACGCAGATGTAGGGTATGTATGCATGCTCAGTCACGTCAGTCGTTTCTGACTCTTTGCTACCCCATGGACTGTAGCCCAACAGGTTCCCCTGTCCTGGGATTTCCCAAACAAGAATGCTGGAGTGGGTTGCCATTTCCTTCTCCAGGGGATGTTCCCAACCCAGGGATCAAACCTGCGTCTCCCATGTCTCCTGCATTGCAGACGGATTCTTTATCGTTGGGGAAGCCTCACTTTGGTGGCGGTGGAGGAAAAAAAGGAAAGTGATTTACTCTGAGATATTTGAGGCTTGAGGCTACACTCATGCAATAGAATCTCCCATCTTGAAATATCTTCATTCTTTGAGAACTTGTCCATGTTCTCAATGGAAAATGATGGATGAGGGATCAGAGGACATTTGGCAAGTATTTAAGAAACGGACTCCCCAAGGGTCTTTTACTGAAGTAGCAGGCAGTTACTACTGTATATGTGTTTGAAATACAAAATCTTTAAAACTAAACGTTTAGAGGAGTGTATTTTAGAGGGAAGTGAGTAAGTGAAATAGAAAAAGAGCATCTGCTTAACAGATTGAAAATTAGATCACAAATAGATATTTTCTATTATCTTAGACAAATGGTATAGTAGGCAGGCAAAATTTGAAAGCTCAAAAGAAAAATTACTCACTCAATGAATCAGCATGGCCCAGTATGAGCAAATGGGCCTTCACACTAATGTTTATCAAGAGTTTACTATCGCCAAGCACAGTTCTAAATACTTTTATATACATTCATTGATTTAATTCTTATAAAACCTCCATAATATAGGTACTAACATTATTTTTACCAATGAACAATATTATATACAGAGAGGTTAATTAACTTGCCCAAGGTCAGACAGCTAATTAGTGGCAGAGCCATAACTCAAAGCCAAGAAGTCTATCTCCTGAAACAGTGTTTTTGATCATTCTGTTATGCTATCTGATATGGAATATTTTTGATACCTTAATTTCAGCTGGTTTGTAGTAGCGTCTGTTGGGATCTTCCAATGATGTTCTATATCCATCTCTCAAGAAACGCTTAAATCCATATTTTCCTTTTAATTTTCTAATCACTTTATCAAGCGTCTGGCTAAAGAGAACTTCATCATCCAAGGCAAACGCAGGATAACTGATGCAGGGGAGCAGGGCAGCATCTGTGTTCTAGGGGCAAGAAGAAAAAGAAGGGAATAGAAGTGCCTATAGTGATATGATCAGCACAGCCCAAGAAGAACCACAGAGATGAAAAGCCACAAAGGTTATCTAACTGACAGTGAGACTGCTGTGCTTCAAGGGACAGACAGGTGTTTATATGGCATGGTTTAGTGAACCTTACGAAGGAGATAAAACTTCATGCAGTTATAAGAAGTATTTTCAAGGTTCAACACTGGACTCAAATTTTAGTATATTACATCACTGTGTAAAAATTTTCACCAATAATTAATCATTACAACTAGTTTGTCATAACAATTTGTTCATAATAGTGAAAACCAGAAAACAATCTAAATGTCCAACAATTGGCTGAGTAAAGTAGCAGCCAATAAAATTTATATTATAGAAATGGTTACTACACAGAAACTTGTCCATTCAAAGAAACAGGTTATCAAGCATTATGAATAATATTCCTCCAGTTTTGTAAAATAAAAGTATTACATGTGTATATAAAAATACATACAAATCCAAATGTATCACCCTAAGATTATAATTGAATAGTGGAAAATGAGTGGATATATTCTTATTATTTGCTTGTTTGTAAACTCTATTTGTCTATCATAATCTTCTATTACTTCTATAAAATAGTTATCTTAAAATAACTAAATTATTCCATTTGGGGTGTTTTCAAGAATAGAGCCCTGAATAATCCCTACAAAAACTGGCAATCAGGTACTATATAGGCATATAAGAGTTTATCAGATAAAGAAAAAGGTGAGTAGAATGAGAGAAAAGAAATAAGGAAAGCAATTCTATTCAATAGAAATTTAACTTACGAAAAATATCTTTCTACATTTCTAATATATAATAAACATGACCAAAAAAAAATTCATTTTGGTATAATGTTACTACTTCCTCAAAAAGAAAAAATACATATATAGTTCTCTACAGCTCTACAAAAACTGAAAGAACAGAGCAGCTTTCTCCTCAGCTCTGCTCACTTCCTGAACACGATCTCCACAGGCCAGAGTAGTGAGTGGCAACACTCTCTCTTCTTACCTCTTCTACCAACCTCCAACACTTTGGAGCACTTTCTTGGATAAAGAAAAAAACTACACAACAATCATAAACAACGGTTCATATTATTATAAAAATATCTCACATGAGATCTTGATTCTCTGGGTAACAATGAGCACAAAGTCTGCCGGTTGCGATTGTGGGCATCGATATCCACAAATATAACTGACCAAGAACAGCCCTGGAATGAGAGAGAAAAAAATTGTCCTATATTAACAAAAAGAACTTGTAGACAACTGGGCAATCTGACTGAACTAAATTTCACATTATAAATCAATCTTACCTTAATTTACAAAAATAATAAAATTAAAAATACAAAGACAAGCAAAGAAAAGTTTACAAAAATATTAACATTGGTTGCATTTGAGAGTGGCATTACAGAAGATTTTAATTTTTTAAATACCATCAAGTATTTCTCAGATTTCTTGCAATAATATACTACTTTTATAATTATAAAAAATAAGTGTTATTATTTTTTTTATATGCTCAATAGAATATTTATATGAAAGGAAAAAATGGGATGCAAAACCAGGCAGTATGGCTCCAGAATCCACATTATATTTTCCCCATCCTGTCAGTTTTCTTATAAACCAAAATGTATTTATTACCACATAACTAATAAAGGATATTTCTTTTAATAAAAATAAAAAATAGTTTAGCTAACACTTGTAACAAGGAATTAAGAACTAATTTGGATTCACAAAATCTGAATTGTACAGACCTAGAGCAGAAAAAGAAATAAAAAGAATCCAAATTGGAAAAGAAGAAGTAAAACTCTCACTATTCGCAGATGACATGATCCTCTACATAGAAAACCCTAAAGATTCCACCAGAAAATTACTAGAAATAATCAATGACTATAGTAAAGTTGCAGGATATAAAATCAACACACAGAAATCCCTTGCATTCCTATACACTAATAATGAGAAAACAGAAAAGAGAAATTAAGGAAACAATTCCATTCACCATTGCAACGAAAAAAAGAATAAAATACTTAGGAATATATCTACCTAAAGAAACTAAAGACCTATATATAGAAAGAAAACTATAAAACACTGGTGAAAGAAATCAAAGAGGACACTAATAGATGGAGAAATATACCATGTTCATGGATTGGAAGAATCAATATAGTGAAAATGAGTATACTACCCAAAGCAATTTATAGATTCAATGCAATCCCTATCAAGCTACCAACAGTATTCTTCACAGAGCTAGAACAAATAATTTCACAATTTGTATGGAAATACAAAAAACCTCGAATAGCCAAAGCGATCTTGAGAAAGAAGAATGGAACTGGAGGAATCAACCTACCTGACTTCAGGCTCTACTACAAAGCCACAGTTATCAAGACAGTATGGTACTGGCACAAAGACAGAAATATTGATCAATGGAATAAAATAGAAAGCCCAGAGATAAATCCACGCACATATGGACACCTTATCTTTGACAAAGGAGGCAAGAATATACAATGGATTAAAGACAATCTCTTTAACAAGTGGTGCTGGGAAATCTGGTCAACCACTTGTAAAAGAATGAAACTGGACCACTTTCTAACACCATACACAAAAATAAACTCAAAATGGATTAAAGATCTAAACGTAAGACCAGAAACTATAAAACTCCTAGAGGAGAACATAGGCAAAACACTCTCTGACATACATCACAGCAGGATCCTCTATGACCCACCTCCCAGAATATTGGAAATAAAAGCAAAATAAACAAATGGGACCTAATTAACCTTAAAAGCTTCTGCACATCAAAGGAAACTATTAGCAAGGTGAAAAGACAGCCTTCAGAATGGGAGAAAATAATAGCAAATGAAGCAACCGACAAACAACTAATCTCAAAATATACAAGCAACTCCTATAGCTCAACTCCAGAAAAATAAATGACCCAATCAAAAAATGGGCCAAAGAACTAAATAGACATTTCTCCAAAGAAGACATACAGATGGCTAACAAACACATGAAAAGATGCTCAACATCACTCATTATCAGAGAAATGCAAATCAAAACCACTATGAGGTACCATTTCACACCAGTCAGAATGGCTGCGATCCAAAAGTCTACAAATAATAAATGCTGGAGAGGGTGTGGAGAAAAGGGAACCCTCTTACACTGTTGGTGGGAATGCAACCTAGTACAGCCACTATGGAGAACAGTGTGGAGATTCCTTAAAAACTGGAAATAGAACTGCCTTATGATCCAGCAATCCCACTGCTGGGCATACACACTGAGGAAACCAGAAGGGAAAGAGACACGTGTACCCCAATGTTCATCGCAGCACTGTTTATAATAGCCAGGACATGGAAGCAACCTAGATGTCCATCAGCAGATGAATGGATAAGAAAGCCGTGGTACATATACACAATGGAGTATTACTCAGCCATTAAAAAGAATACATTTGAATCAGTTCTAATGAGGTGGATGAAACTGGAGCCTATTATACAGAGTGAAGTAAGCCAGAAGGAAAAACATAAATACAGTATACTAACGCATATATATGGAATTTAGAAAGATGGTAACAATAACTCTGTATACGAGACAGCAAAAGAGACACTGATGTATAGAACAGTCTTATGGACTCTGTGGGAGAGGGAGAGGGTGGGAAGATTTGGGAGAATGGCATTGAAACATGTAAAATATCATGTAGGAAACGAGTTGCCAGTCCAGGTTCGATGCACGATGCTGGATGCTTGGGGCTGGTGCACTGGGACGACCCAGAGGGTTGGTATGAGGAGGGAGGAGGGAGGAGGGTTCGGGATGGGGAACACATGTATACCTGTGGCGGATTCATTTTGATATTTGGCAAAACTAATACAATTATGTAAAGATTAAAAATAAAATAAAATTAGAAAAAAAAAAAGAATGATCAAACTAAATGAATTTAGGTATCTAGAATTTCCGATATAAAAACTACTTGATTAAAATATGAAGACAGAAGAATCTCAAATAAAAATGTACATAATACTTGCCGTTATTCACTATGTGTAAGGCAATGTGTTTTGTGCTTCACATGGATTATCTCGTTTAATCTCCTTATGTGGACATTAGTGTCCTCATTTTACTGAAAATGATGCTAAATCTTAGTATAACAGAAACAAAGGTTCAAAATTAAGTCTCTGACACATAAGCCTTCATCTTAAGTTCTACATTAGGTAATTTCCCACACTAAAAATTATCTTTCAAGTAAGAACCAAAAACCTGAATAAAAAAAACCAAGTGAACATAAGAACCAAAAGCTTTAATAAAAAAACCAAATGTAACAAAAATGGTAACTGGTCTCCTAACCAAGTTAAAAAAAATTTACTCCTTAGCCATTAGTGCTTTCCATCTTCAATAGTACAGCAGTTAAGTAAACATGGCTTTGTCCTTTTATTAAGAACCTAGATATTTTGAAAACACAGAGAATGAAATTGGAACACAGAGACTGCTTCCATTATAAGAGAATACTCAGAAAAAAACATGAGAAGAGGAAGAACACTATCACAAATTTTATGTTGCTTCATTACCTTGCTCACCAATTTCAAAGATGCATTTGCCGTGAAGATAAAATACACTGACTGAAATACAAATCTAGCTCCTAGAACCAAATATCACACTCACTCTGTGTATGAATATGGGTTAACAGGAAAGTGTACATAGTATTAGCTCACAAACCAAAACGATTTCTCAATCCTAATATTATTTCTTAAATTTCTCTTAACTCTGACAATAAATGAACAAGGAATGAATGAGGCTGTCTCTCAACCAGATCAATGCTAAACTGTCTTTCTATTATTTCCAAGTCCCTACTTTTCATCCCTACTGTCAAAATTGAGTCCAACAATCCTTCATGCAGTAGCTGCCACTGTCAAGAGTAATGTGCCCTCTGCTTTGAGGGCACGAGACAGAACGCGACCTCTGATACCAAGGAGCTCACCCAGGTGACATACAGCCGTAAATCAGATGAATACCAAACAAAATAGCACTGCACATGGCAATACATGACTAAGTACCAGGTGAGTGAACAAAAGCTAAAGTTTACAGCAGAAAACAACACAGCAAGCTTGGGGTACTTCATGCAAAAGGTGAGGACCAGAACCACGATCTGAATTTGGGGGCCAAGGGGAGCAAGTAGAGCAGTTAGAACAAAAGTATAGAGAAATAAATGTGTATGAGACGTTGGGAGTCAAATGAATATACAAAAGAATGGGATTTATTTATCCTTAGGCTGATAAATAAAGTTAATTCCATGTCAAATCAGTCTACCTTGAATTGAATTTTTTTACAGATGCAATCTAAGTAGGATAATTTATAAGTAAGGAAGTGAAATGGCAAATTTGGCAATTCTTGTCATCATTTGATTCATATAAACAGCCAATTTCTATTCTCTCTCTCTCTCTTTAGTTGCTAAGTCGTGTCCGACTCTTGCAACCCCATGGATTGTAGCCTGCCAGGCTCCTCTGTCCATGGAATTCTCCAGGCAACAGTACTGGAGTGGGTTGCCATTTCCTTCTCCAGGGTTCTATTTTCTAGTCAGGAATAAATCGTTTATCTACATTCACCAAAGCACTTGTTCAGACCTCTTCATCTGCCAGCCTCTAAGAAATGTGTGCGAAAGGAAAAATAATCCATAATGCAACCATATTTTTACACTAAGATCAAAGGCTATTAAACGATATTATTTGATTGTCATTTAAAAACAGCACCACAGCTTTTAGGTATATGGCCTGGATTTACAGAAGAATAAAATTCACCTAAAAAACCATGAGCATCTATTTCTATTCAGAAACAAATTTTTAAAAAACTCACCAAGGAGGTCTACATATGGAATCAATTATCACCTACTTTAAATTATCAGACACATTAATTTTAGGCCTGCAAATTTCAAAGGAAGCTAGGTATGTCGGTATTGCTTTGAACACTCCACATAATACGAGCAGTCTTTTTAATCATCACCTCTGAGATTCTGACCTCAGCTCAATTTGTCAGTCTCTTGATCTTTCCAGTTAAAGACAGGAATATGAAAGGATGCTTATATATATATATATATAAACTCCCGAGTATCTGATTAACTTGGGATATTTTATTTTCATCTTTCATTTCCTGAAATTAAAACTATGCTGTAATATCCTGACTCTATTTAAAGACCATAGTTTAAGACTGACAGTTCAAACTTTACTTCAAAACTGAGTTTCTCTAATTGTTTTCTACTGTACACATTACACAATGATTCAACCTGACTTGAGTTCCAGTGGTTCCAGTGTACTAAACCATCTATTCAGGCCTCCATGACCACAACAAACACTTCTGAGATGGTACCTATGACCAAGGTGGCATCTAAACTAAAACAGGTTGGGACCTGGGACCTATGCTGCAGTGCTGGCACCTGGACAAAAATCTCCTCAAACAACAAAACACAAAAAAACTATAAGAGACTAAAAATAACTGTGCACAAACAACTGGGATAAATTCTGGACAAAAGACACAAAGAAACCAAGAAACCCAACTGCTACTTCTGAAGAGCTTGGAGCAAGATTAGGGCACTGAATGCATGCTCCCTGCAGACACCACCACCAAAGGGGTAGGTAAACCACCTAAGTCACCCCTCAGGCCTGATCCCTGGACACACCTCTAACGTAACCACATATAAAGAACCAGTTTGAGGCCCCACAGCGAGTGAGCAAGGGAACATGTTACTTGTTCTTGCTCCTCCCTGCTGCAGTAGGGAACCCAAAAAAGCCTTGCCTGAATTTCTTGTCTGGTTTATGATCAATTCCTATTGATTAAGGAGGCCAAGAAACCTGGTAGGTAACATGACCATAAGATGATCCCTTTATTTTCAATTGAAAGTGAAATGATTTAAAGTACTGCCCAGGCCTTTTTTCCCATCATTAGCCATTTCTCTGAACCTGATCTAATGCGCATACTATCCTCAAAGATAAACCAAGATGAAACTGATCAGTATATGTACCATACATGACCTTATCTATTCTCCTGGAAATAAAACCACATCACCATGATCAGGAACCTTTCTTATCTAGTTCAGCATTATAGGCTGTCCTATAGCTCTTTGGCACAGCCTAGAGACATATTCTGCAGAAATGACTTTTACTGATGGAAACTGCCCCTCTCTACTATGGCTGTGGTGGAAGTGGGCCTGTAAATAGCCAACTTTTACTTACTGGCCAAACAATAGATTCCAGCAACCCCTCTCACCGGAGGAAATCCTACTCACATATTCTTACAGGAATTTTCAGGCTATAGAGGGAGATGAACCTGAGTGTTAATTCTTAGGGTTTTAGAAGAACAGAGCTGAGACTCAGACTCAAGAATCACAAAAATGTTGCTGATGTCTGTGACATCTGCTAAGTATAAATTATGATTTATTTAAGTACTGTCAAATATCTATATATCACTATATCCATTTATATATCATTACATATATGGTCAAATACGAATAAATTTCTAAATGCTCAGTTCAGTTCAGTTGATCACTGTGTCCAACTTTTTGCAACCCTGTGGCCTGCAGCATGCCAGGTTTCCCTGTTCATCACCAACTCTCAGAGCTTGCTCAAACTCATGTCCATCAAGTTGGTGATGCCATCCAACCATCTCACTTATGTCATCCCCTTCTCATCCTGCCTTCAATCTTTCCCAGCATCAGGGGCTTTTCAAATGAGTCAGTTCTTCGCATCAGGTAGCCAAAGTATTAGAGTTTCAGCTTCAACATCAGTCCTTCCAATGCATATTCAGGACTGATTTCCTTTAGGGTTGACTGGTTTGATCTCCTTGCAGCCCAAGGGACTCTCAAGAGTCTTCTCCAACACCACAGATCAAAAGCATCAATTCTTTGGTGCTCAGCTATCTTTATGGTCCAACTCTCACATCCATACATGACTACTGGAAAAACCATAGCTTTGACTAGACAGACCTTTGTTGGCAAAGTGATGTCTCTGCTTTTCAATATGCTGTCTAGGTTGGTTATAGCTTTTCTTCCAAGGAGCAAGCGTCCTTAATTTCATGGCTGCAGTCACAATCTGCAGTGATTTTGGAGCCCCCAAAATAAAGTCTGTCACTGTTTCCACTGTTTCCCCATCTATTTGCCATGAAGTGATGGGACTAGATGCCATGATCTTAGGTTTTTGAGCGCTCAGTTTTAAGCCAACTTTTCTACTCTCCTTTTCCACTTTCAGCAAGAGGCCTCTGTTATAAACTTACTACAAAAATTAAATTGATCAAATTTTATTTTCTCCCAAACAAAAATATGTTTTGAAAATAGTTTCAGAGTAAAGATTTAAATGATGAGTCCTTTTTCTTTAAACTAAGGCAAATCTGATAATTTTTTTAAAAATTATTTTTTAATTGAAGGGTAATTGCTTTACTGAATTTTGTTGTTTTCTGTCAAACATCAACAGGAATCAGCTACAGGTATACATATGTCCCCTCCCTCTTGAACCTCCATCCCATCTTCCTCGCCATCCCATACCTCTATGCTGATACAGAGCTGCTGTTTGAGTTCCCTGAGTCATACAGCAAATTCCCATTGGCTATCTATTTAACATAGAGCAATGTAAGTTTCCATGTTACTGTCTCTATAAAAAGAAGGAAGTGTAGAAACACATAATAATGAAAGTTAAAGGCATATTCCATCCAACAATTCCCAAAAACAAAAATTAATTTTTGTCTTTACTCAAACACCAAAGCACACAAAGGGCAAGAATTCATGAAGTAGATACCTCCTTCAGAAGATCAATAATTAAGAAGAAAATGGTGTGGTAAAAAGGTAGAAGTTTCCATTTATAAAATAAATAAATCCTAGGAATGTAATGTGAACTAAATGGACTGGAATGGACAAATTGAATTCAGATGACCATTATATCTAACTACTCTGGGCAAGAATTCCTTAGAAAAAAAGGAGTAGCCCTAACAGTTAACAAAAGGGACCTAATTGCAGTACTTGAGTGCAATCTCAAAAATGACAGAAAGACTCTGTTTCCAAGGCAAACCATTCAGTATCACAGTAATCCAAGTCTATGCCCTAGCCGCTAATGCCTAAGAAGCTGAAGCTGAATGGTTCTATGATGACCTACAAGACCTTCTAGAATTAACACCAAAAAATATGTTCTTTTCATCACAACGGATTGGAATGCAAAAGAAGGAGGTCAACAGATAAGTGGAGTAATAAGAAAGTTTGCCTTGGAATACAAAATGAATCAGGGCAAAGGCTAACAGAGTTTGGCCAAGAGAAAGCACTGGTCATACCAAACACCCTCTTCTAACAACACAAGAGGCGACTCTACACCTGGACATCACTACATGGTCAACAGCTTTATGGGCTTCCCTGGTGGCTCAGAGGATAAAGTGTCTACCTGCAATGCAGGAGACCCAGGTTCGATCCGCGGGTTGGGAAGATCCCCTGGAGAAGGAAATGGCAACCCACTCCAGTATTCTTGCCTGGAGAATCCCACGGACAGAGGAACCTGGGGGGCTACAGTCCACGGGGTCGCAGAGTTGGACACAACTAAGCGACTTCACTTTCTTTCTTTCTATATTCCTTGTAGTTGAAGATGGAGAAGCTCTACACAGTTAGCAAAAATAAGACCGGGAGCTGACTGTGGCTCAGATCATGAACTCCTTATTGCAAAATACAGACTTAAACTGAAGAAAGTGGGGAAAACCACTAGGCCATTCAGGTATGACCTAAATGAAATCCCTTACGACTACACAATGGAAGTGACAAACAGTTTCAAGGGATTAGATCTAATACAGTGCCTGAAGAACTATGGATGGAGATTCCCAACATTGTACAGGAGGCAGAGATCAAAACCATCCCCAAGAAAAAGAAATGCAAAAAGGCAAAATGGTTGTTGAGGAGGCCTTACAAATTGCTGAGAAAAGAAGAAAAATGAAAGGCAAAGGAGAAAAGGAAAGATATACCCATCTGAATGCAGAGTTCCAAAGAATAGCAAGGAGAGATATGAAAGCTTTCTGAAGTGATCAATGCAAAGAAATAGAGGAAAATGACAGAATGCGAAAGAGCAGAGATCTCATCAAGAAAATTAGAGATACCAAGGGAACATTTCATGCAAATATGGGGACAATAAAGGACAGAAATGGTATGGACCTAACAAAAGCAAAAGATTTTAAGGAGAACTGGCAAGAACACACAGAAGAACTACACAAAAAGATCTTAATGACCCAGATAACCATGATGGTGTGATCACTCACCTAGAGCCAGACATCCTGGAGTGCAAAGTCAACAGGGTTTTAGGAAGCATCACTATGAACAAAGCTAATGCAGGTGATGAGATTCCAGCTGAGCTATTTCAAATCCTAAAGGATGATGCTATGAAAGTCCTACACTCAATATGCCAGCAAATTTGGAAAACTCAGCAAAGGCCACAGGACTGGAAAGGTCAGTTTTCATTCCAATCCCAAAGAAAGTTCAAAATACTGCACAACTGCACTCATCTCACATGCTAGCAAAGTAATGCTCAAATTCTCAAAATTCTCCAAGTTAGGCCTCAACAGTACATGAACTGAGAACTTCCAGATATACAAACTGGATTTAGAAAAGGTAAAGGAACTAGGGATCAAATTGTTAATATCTGCTGGATCACAGAAAAAGCAAAAGAATTCCAGAAAAACATCGACTTCTGCTTCATTAAATATGCCAAATCCTTTGACTGTGTGGATCACAACACACTGCAGAAAATTCTACAAGAGATGGAAATATGAGACCACCTGACCTGCCTCCTAAAAAAATCTGTATGTAGGTCAAGAAGGAACAGAAATGCAGATGGAACAACAGACTGATTTCAAACTCAGAAAGGAGTATATCAAGGCTGTATATTGTCACTGTGTTTATTTAACTTATATGCAGAGTACATACATCATGAGTAATGCTGGGCTGGATGAAGCACAAGTTGGTATCAAGATTGCCATGAGAAATATCAATAACCTCAAATATGAAGATGACACCACTCTTATGGCAGAAAACAAAGAGGAACTAAACAGCCTCTCAATGAAATTGAAAGAGGAGAGTGAAAATGCTGGCTTAAAACTCAACGTTCAAAAAACTAAGACCATGGCATCTGGTCCCATCACTTCATGGCAAATAGATGAGGAAACAATGGAACAGTGACAGACTTTATTTTCTTGGGCTCCAAAATCAGTGTGAATGGTGACTGCAGCATGAAATTAAAAGATTCTTCCTCCTTGGAAGAAAAGCTATGAGCAACCTAGACAGCGTATTAAAAAGCAGAGCCATTACTTTGTCGACACAGGTCTGTATAGTCAAAGTATGGTTTTCCCAGTCATCATGTACGGATTTGAGAGTTGGATCATAAAGAAGGCTGAGCGCCAAAGAATTAATGCTTTTGAGCTGTGTTGTTGGAAGACTCTTGAGCATCCCTTAAACTGCAAGGATATCAAACTGGTCAATCCTGATGGAAATCAGTGCTGAATATTCATTGGAAGGACTGATGCTGAAGCTGAAACTCCAATACTTTGGCCACCTGATGCAAAGAGCCAACTCATTAGAAAAGACTTTTATGCTGGGAGAGATTGAAGGCAGGAGGAGAAGGGGACCACAGAGGATGAGATGATTGGATGGCATCACTGACTCGATGGACATGAGTCTGAGTAAGCTCCGAGAGTTGGTGATGGACAGGGAAGTTGTGCATGCTGCAGTCCATGGGGTCACAAAGAGTCGGACACAACTGAGCGACTGAATTGAGTAATGCTAAGTTACTTTTTATTTGCAAAACTACTTTCTGAGTTAGTGCCAATATCTCTATCTTTTTCAGTGAGGAAGCTAAGACTTAGATAAATATCTAGCCAAAGTCACAAGCTCACTGGAGGAGTAGGAGCACACAGTGATCCTGTCTTGACCCTGAATACAATTCCATTCCTTTATGCCAGATTCCTACTCCACTCACACAACTCCTTTCATCCATCCTTATCTGTCTGCTGCTGCTGCCGCTGCTAAGTCACTTCAGTCATGTCCGACTCTGTGCGACCCCAGAGACAGCAGCCACCAGGCTCCCCCATCCCTGGGATTCTCCAGGCAAGAACACTGGAGTGGGTTGCCATTTCCTTCTCCAATGCATGAAAGTGAAGAGTGAAAGTGAAGACGCTCAGTCGTGTCCAACTCCTAGCAACCCCATGGACTACAGCCTACCAGGCTCCTCCTCCTCCTCCTCCAGGCAAGAGTACTGGAGTGGGATGCCATTGCCTTCTCTGTTATCTGTCTATATATATATATAAACATATATTCTTTAAATATTTATACACACATATTATACTCACACACAGATATTTAAAGAAATATACTGAGAGTAAGTCAGGGGTAAAAGGAAATTAAAAGAATTGAAGGATACATGTAGGATTTCCATGAGTATGGTGACTCTTAAGAGAGAGAGAAATGTGGTTATAAGCCAAGGGATCAAAGCCAGAGGACCAAAAGTCTCCAGAAGAGGCATAGTATTAATTCTCATCATTTTCAATAGGCTCATACACCCCCACATTTTTATGAGCTCTTATCCCTCCATTTCTCTAGCCACAGGTCTTGAGAGAAAAAAGAATGTGGAAGAGAGTGATTTAGAGTCATGTCTGAGGCACCCAGAACAAGTAACTGCTTCTGTCTATCTCCAACTTGAAACTTTCTTAAATGCAACACTTGAGGTACATAGTATTATAATTTTCATAAGAAAATCCATGTCACATTTTACATGTCTAAGTTCCTAAAATGTATCTTCATTGATTTGATTAGCATTGAATAGCTTAAGGTTAATTATGATATTAGTTGGACACTTCTTCTGCCCTCCCATTAAAAAAAAAATTATTTCTAGTTGAAGGATAATTGCTTTACAATATTGTGTCGGTTTCTGCCATATACTAACATCAGCCACAGGCATGCATATGTCCTCTCCCTCTTGAAACTTCCTCCCACCTTCTACCACATAAGACACCTCTATGTTGTCACAGAGCACCAGTTTGAGCTCCCTGAGTCATACAAGAAATTCCCACTGGCTATCTATTTATTGTTCAGTAACTCAGTAGTGTCTGATTCTTTGCGACTCCATGGACTGCAGCACGTGAGGCTTCCCTGTCCTTGACTATCTCCGGGAATTTGCTCAAACTCACATCCATTGAATCAGTGATGCCATCCAATCATCTCATCCCGTCATCACCTTCTCCTCCTGCCTTCAATCTTTCCCAAAATCAGAGTCTTTTTCAATAACTTGGCTCTTCACATCAGGTGGCCAAAGTATTAGAGCTTCATCTTTAGCATCAGTCCTTCCAATGAATATTCAGGGTTAATTTCCTTTGGGATTGACAGGTTTGATCTCCATGTGGTCCAAGGGACTCTCAAGAGTCTTCTCTAGGATCACAGTTCAAAAGCATCAATTCTTCAGTGCTCAGCCTTCTTTATGGTCCAACTCTCACATCCATACATGACTATGGAAAAACTACAGCTTTGACTATACGGACCTATGTCAGCAAAGTGATATCTCTGCTTTTTAATACGCTGTCTAGGTTGGTCATAACTTTTCTTCCAAGGAGCAAGCATCTTTTAACTTCAGGGCTGCAGTCACCATCTGTAGTGATTTTGGAGCCCAAGAAAATAGTTTGTTACTGTTCCATTGTTTCCCCAACTATTTGACATGAAGTGATGGGACCAGATGCCATGATCTTAGTTTTGTGAATGTTGAGTTTTAAGCCAGATTTTTCACTGTCCCCTTTCACCTTCATCAAGAGGTTCTTTAGTTCCTCTTTGCTTTCTGCCATTAGGCTAGTATCATCTACACAACTGAGGTTACTGATCTATTTTACATATGGTAGTTTATATATTTCCATGCTCCTCTCTCCATTTGTCTCACCATCTCCTTCACCTCTGTGTCCACAAGTCTGTTCTCCATATCTGCGTCTCCACTACTGCCCACAAATAGGTTAATCAGTACCATCTTTCTAGATTCCATATATATGTGTTAATATACGGTATTAGTTTTTCTGATTCTGATTTACTTCATTTTGTATAATAGGTTCTAGGTTCATCCACCTCATTAGAATGGACTCAAATGTGTTCCTTTTTACGGTTGAGTAATATTCCATTGTATATATGTACCACAGCTTTTTTATCCATTCATCTGTCAATTGACATCTAGGTTGTTTCCATGTCCTGGCTATTGTAAATATTGTTGCAGTGAACACTGGGGTACATGTGTCATTTTCAATACGGTTTTCTCAGAGTATATGCCCAGTAGCAGGACTGTTGTGTCATATGGTAGCTTTATCCCTAGTTTTTTAAGGACTCTCCATATTGTTCTCCACAGTTACTGTATCAATTTACATTTCCAGGAACAGTGCAAGAAGGTTCCCTTTGCTCCACACCCTCTCCAGCACCCACTGTTGATAGATTTTTTGATGACGGCCATTTTGAGGTGTGAGGTAATATCTCACTGCAGTTTTGACTTGCATTTCTCTAATAATGAGTGATACTGAGCATATTTTTATGTGTTTATTGGTCTTCTTGTCTTCTTTGCAGAAATGTCTGTTTAGGCCATCTGCCCAACTTTTGATTGGGCGGTTTGTTTTTCTGGTATTGAGTTGTAAGAGCTGCTTTTATATTTTGGAAATGCTTTGTCAGTTGTTTAATATGCAACTATTTTCTCCCTTCCTGAGCACTGTCTCTTCACTTTGTTTATATGCTTCCTTTACTATGCAAAAGCTTTTAAGTTTAATTAGGTCCCATGGTTTATTTTTATTTCCATAACTGTAGGTGGTGGGTCATAGAGGATCTTGCTGAGATTTATGTCATGGAGTGTTCTGCCTATGTTTTCCTCTAAGAGTTTTATAGTTTCTGGTCTTACATTTAGGTCTTTAATCCATTATGAGTTTATCTTTGTGTATGGTTTTAGGGAGTGTTCTAATTTCATTCTTTTACATGCACCTGTCCAGTTTTCCTGGCACCACTTATTGAAGAGAGTATCTTTGCTTCATTGCATTTTCTTGCCTCCTCTGTCCAAGATAAAGTGTCTGTAGGTGCATAGGTTTATCTCTGGGCTTTCTATCTTGTTCCATTGGTCTATATTTTTGCTTTTTCTTCTTGACATTATCATACTGTCTTGATGACTGCAGCTTTGTAGTATAGTCTGAAGTAAAGAAGGTTGGTTCCTTCAATGCCATTCTTTTTTCTCAAGTTTGTTTTGGCTACTTGGGGCCTCTTGTGCTTCCATACAAATTGTGAATTTTTTTGCTGTAGTTTTGTGAAAAATGCCATTGGTAATTTGATAGACATTGTACTGAATTTGCAGATTGTTTCTGGTAATAAAGTCATTTTCACAATATTGATTCCTTGTACCCATGAAAATGCAATATCTCTCCATCTTTTATATCATCCTTGATTTCTTTCATCAGGGTTTTATAGTTTTCTGTATACAAATCTTGCTTCTTTGGTAGGATTATTCCAAGGCATTTGATTCTTTTTGTTGCAATGGTGAATGGGATTTTTCTTAATTTCTCTTTCTGATTTTTCATTGTTAATATATAGGGATGTAAGTGATTTATGTGTATTGATTTTGTATCCTGCAATTTTACTAAATTAACTAATTAGCTCTAGTAATTTTCTGATATTTTTAGGGTTTTCTATGTATAGTATCATGTCATGTGCAAACTGAGAGTTTTACTTCTTTTCTAATCTGGATTCCTTATATTTCTTTTTCTTCTCTGACTGCTGTGCCTAGGACTTCTAAAATTATGTTGAATAACATTGGCAAGAATGGGCACCCTTGTCTTCTTCCTGATCTCGGAGGAAATACTTTCAGATTTTCACCACTGAGAATAGTGTTTGCTGTTGGTTTATCATATATGGCCTTGACTATGTTCAGGTAGATTCCTTCTATGCCCATTTTTTGAAGAGTTTTTGCCATAAATGAGTGCTGAATTTTGTCAAAAGCTTTTTCTGCATTTATTGAGATTATCATATGGTTTTTATCTTTCAATCTGTTAATACAGTATATCACATTGATTGATTTGCATATAATGAAGAATCCTTGCATCCCTGGAAAAAAACAGAACTTGATTATAGCATACTACCTGTTTAATGCATTGTTGGATTCTGCCTGCTAGAATTTTGTTGAGGATTTTTGCATTTATGTTCATCAGTGATACTGGCCTGTAACTTTCTTTTTTTGTGATGTCTTTGTCTGGTTTTGATATCAGGGTGATGGTGGCCTCATAGAATGAGTTTGGCAGTGTTCCTTCCTCTGCAATTTTTTGGAGCAGTTTGAGAAGGATAGGCATTAGCTCTTCTCTAAATGTTGAATAAAATTCACCTGTGAAGTCAGTTGGCCCTGGGGTTTTAGTTTTGGGGAAATTTTTAAATCACAGTTTCAATTTCAGTGCTTGTCATTGGTTAGCTGATAATATTTATTTCTTCCTAGTTTAGTCTTGGAAGTTTGAACTTTCCTAATAATCTGTTCTTGTCTTCAAGGTTGTCCATTTTGTTGGCATATAGTTGCTCATAATAGTCTCTTATGATCCTTTATATTTCTGTGTTGCCTGCTGTAACCTCTCCTTTTTCATTTCTAATTTTGTTGATTTGATTCTTCTCCCTTTTTTCTTAACCATCTCACTAATGATTTGTCCATTTTGATTATCTTCTCAAAGAACCAGCTTTTAGTTTTATTAATCTTTACTATTGTTTACTTCATTTCTTTTTTATTTCTGCTCTGATCTTTATGATTTCTTTCCTTCTACTAACTTTGGGGTCTTTTTGTTCTTCTTTTTCCGGTTGTTTTAGCTGTAAAGTTACATTGTCTATGTGATGTTTTTCTTGTTTTTTGCATTGCTATACTTTCATCTTAGAACTGTTTTTGCTGCATTCCATAGGTTTTCCATCACTGTGTTTTCATTGTCATTTGTTTCTAAGAATTGTTTATTTCCCTTCTTATTTCTTCAGTAACCTGTTGGTTATTCATAAACATATTGCTGAATCTCCATGTAATTGTGTTGTTTAATCTTCATGTGCTTGTGTTTGTTAGTTTTTTCCTGGTAACTGATATGTAGTTTCATAGCATTGTGGTCAGAAAAGATGCTTGACACAATTTCAATTTTCTTAAATATACTGAGGCTTGACTTGTGACCCAAGATGTGGTCTATCCTAGAGAATGTTCCATGTGCACTTGAGAAGAAAATGTATTCTTCTGCATTTTGATGGAATGTCCTGAAGATATCAATTAGGTTTATCTGATCTACTGTGTAATTTAAGGCTTGTGGTTCCTTATTAATTTTCTGTTTTGATGATCTGTCCACTGGTGTTAAGTGGGGTGTTAAAAGCCCCCTACTATTATTATGTTACAGTCAATTTCCCCTTTTTTATCTGTTAGTGTTTGCCTTACATACTGAGGTGCTGACGCCTATGTTGTGTGCATAAATATTTTAAATTGTTATGTGTTCTCCTTGGATTGATACCTTGATCTTTATGTAGTGTCTTTCTTTGTCTCTTTTAAGATTCTTTAGTTTAAGGTCTGTTTTGTCTGATATGAGAATCGGTGTCCTGTGTTTAGTTGTTCAGTTGTGTCTGAATCTTTGCAACCCCATGGACTGTAACCCGCCAGGCTCCTCTGCCCATGGGGATTCTCCAGGCAAGAATACTGAAGTGGGATGCCATGCTTTCCTCCAGGGGATCTTCCCAACCCAGGGATTGAACCCAGGTCTCCTGCATTGCAGGCAGATTTTTTACCATTTGAGCCACCAGAGAAGCCCATGAGAATTGTTACTCGGGCTTATTTTTGATTTCCATTTGTATGGAATATCTTTTTCTACCCTCTCACTTTAAGTCTGTATGTGTCTCTAGGTCTGAAGTTGGTTTCTTGTAGATAGCATATATATGGGTGTTTTTGTATCCATCCAGTCAGTCTGTGTCTTTTGGGTGAAGCATTGAATCCATTTGCATTTAAAGTAATTGCTGATATGGGGCTTACCAGATGACACCAGTTGTAAAGAACTTGCCTGCCAATGCTAGAGATGTAAGAGATGTAGGTGTAGTCATTGGATTGCGAAGACCCCCTGGAGAAGGGCATGCCAACCCATTCCAGTATTCTTGCCTGGAGAATCCCATGGCGAGAGGGGTTTGGAGGGCTACAGTCCATAGGGTCGCAAAGAGTTGAATACGAATGAAACAGTTGAGCAACTGACATTTTCTTAATTGTTTTTGGTTTGTTTTTGTAGGTTTTTTCCTTGTCTTGTGTTTCCTACCTATAGAAATCCCTTTAGCATTTGCTGTAAAGCTGATTTGGTGGTGCTAAATTCTCTTAATTTTTGCTTATCTGTAAAGCTTTTGATTTCTCTACCAATTTTGAATGAGATCCTTGCCAGGTAGAGTAATCTTGGTTGTAGATTTTTCCCTTTTGGTACTTTAAATGTATCCTGTCATTCCCTTCTGGCCTGCAGAGTTTCTGCTGACAGATCAGCTGTCAACAGCATGGGATTTCCCCTCTATATTACTTGTTGCTTTTCCCTTGCTGCTTTTAATGTTCTTTCTTCATGTTTAATCTTTGTTAGTTTGATTAGTATGTGTCTTGGTGTGTTTCACCTTGCATTTATCCTGTATGGGTATCTTTACAAAAATTGCTAAATAAAATTAGTCTACTTCTTGATCCAGAGTAATAACCAGTATTACTGCATATTATTCTTTCCATTGACAACTCAATCCATGATCACTTGATTAGGTGCAGAAATCAGTTAAAAATTTAAGGCAATCCTCAGGGTTTCCCTTTTATCTCAGAGAAAATGAGATTTAGACAAATGAATACAGTCAGTTGAGGGTTAAGCTAGTATCCCAATTTCCAATTCCTTGGCTGCACATCTGAAGCAAATTTCCCCTCTGCATGAAATATACATCTATATACATTAAATTGAAACCAACAAGGGAATTGACAAGTAAAATATTTAGTACCTAATGCAAGGAATATATAAAAATGTTGAAAGTTGAACAAAAGACTAGAGAGAGAAGCTACTGAACTTGGAAAATGAAAATTCTTCATCAAGAGTTTTATTGTTAAATTAAGCAATCTTTTTTGTTAGAAAACTAAAATTTAAGAAGCAAATTATATTCAAAGGAAAGGTTGTTCAACCCTGGGCTGCTACATAAATTTCAGACATTCTCTGATCATGATGAATGAATTGGTTAATAAATGGCCAAGTTAATTAAACATGCAAATCAAAAAATGAAGTTTGTTGTTGCTACTGCTGTTTTTTTACCTGGTTGCCAAAGAGGTTGAATCCATTAATTGCTTCTAGAGCTGCTTTTGCTAAGCCAACAGAGCTAGAAGAGAAAAGGGAATACTTTATAACTCTGATGTATTTGTCTATAAAAGAATAACTGTTATATGATGAATATTCACAAGCAAGTATTTTTATTAACACTTATAACAACTTCCCAAGAATAATGTCTAATAGACTTCAGTCTGACATTTCACTATGTTAATTTTTCTTCCTTATAGTTAGTGATCTCCAAGGAAAAATATTTCTAAGTTCACCATGATCTACACAAATGTTCATACTATTGATGGGAGTAGTCTTAATTCCAGTATCACTTATATTCAGTAACTCAAGGGAAAAAAATGATTATGTTTAGAAGAAAGTGTAGTATGATGATATTTGCATGGTAATATCGGGCTGGGCATCATCATTCAGATCAATGAATAGAGCTTTTGTCATGTCAATTCTGAGCCCTAGAAAAGATTTTGTATATCACACACTAGCCACAGAGTATGGTTTAATATACCCATT
The DNA here is from genome assembly GCF_027580195.1 of Bos mutus. NCBI lineage: Eukaryota > Metazoa > Chordata > Mammalia > Artiodactyla > Bovidae > Bos > Bos mutus. Next base: position 46,663,170 of record NC_091634.1, read on the forward strand.
CGAATGCTCTTTGATTAAGGCCCAATGAAATGGCATTATTTTATGCTCACAGATCAAAGGATCATCATACCTCTGATTTTTTGCTATATTCTTCTCTTTGTAATAAAATGTATATTTCTTTGGCCTCTCAGATATCTAATAGTGCTGAAAAATGGGAAGACCCAAATTTCATTAAAAATATGAAACTGTCATCTTATAAATATCAACCTTTAAATATTTTAGATCTAATATCTAGTTTACTTATTGCAATTTTTTGTCTTTTTCTCAAAGCAACTGCATATTCCATTAATCATTTTTTTAATGATTTTTTAAAATTTTATTTTGTTTTTAAACTTTACATGATTGTATTAGTTTTGCCAAATATCAAAATGAATCCACCACAGGTATACATGTGTTCCCCATTCTGAACCCTCCTTCCTCCTCCCTCCCCATACCATCCCTCTGGGTCGTCCCAGTGCACCAGCCCCAAGCATCCATTAATTATTTAAAATTAATGATCTGTCATCATTTCTTTAAAGCAGTGATTATTAAAGTGTGGTTCCCAGAGCAACAGCATTACCTGGAAGCTTGCCAATTCTCACTGCTTTCTGGGAATGGGGTGTTAACAAGCCCTCCAGGTGCTTGAATGCACTTTAAATCTGAGAACCACTATCCTAAGCTATTCGTGTTATCACGATCTACATTTTCTATGGGCTGTTTACATGAAATGTTTTCAAGTAAGCATTAATTTTACTACAGAATAGTAACTATTTGGGAAACGTTTTAAAATACGTGAATGGGAAGGAATATAGCCAATGTTTTATAACTTTAAATGAAACAGAGCCTTTAAAAATTGTGAATCACTGTGTTGCATACCTAACACTTACATAATATTGTACACAAACTATACTTCAATTTTTATAAAGGATAATTAATGTATGGAGATAGTGATCAGGTGGAAGGTACAGTGAGGAAAACAAAAAAATTGTAATTCAGTGTCCTACCTAATTGACACACCTAAGAAAATTTTGACACATTAACTCTCAGGGGCCTATTTTAAGTATTAAAACATCTTGGAATTGATAAAACAATGCAGTTTATAGCAATAAAGTGAAATCCAGAAACTCAAAGATGAGCTAAGAGAAAGAAAAGATTTTTTTTTTAATTACATAAGTTAAAAGTACAAAGGTAAGTGACTTAGACTACAGGATTTTATCCACAGGTGATATAATCACAGATACAGAAAATCCTTCAGTTCAGTTCAGTCACTGAGTTGTGTCTGACTCTTGGCGACCCCATGGACTATAGCACACCAGGCTTCCCTGTCCATCACCAACTCATGGAGCTTACTCAAACTCATGTCCATTGAGTCTGTGATGCCATCCAACCATTTCATCCTTTGTCGTCCCCTTCTCCTCCCACCTTCAAACTTTCCCAGCATCGGGGTCTTCCCAAATGAGTCAGTTCTCTGCATCAGATGGCCAAAGTATTGGAGTTTCAACTTCAACATCAGTCCTTCCAATGAATATTCAGGCTGATTTCCTTTAGGATGGACTGGTTGGATCTCCTGGTACTCCAAGGGACTCTCAAGAGTCTTCTCCAACACCACAGTTCAAAAGCATCAATTCTCCGGTGCTCAATGGCAACCCACTCCAGTACTCTTGCCTGGAAAATCCATGGACAGAGGAGCCTGGTAGGCTACAGTCCATGGGGTCGTGAAGAATCGGACATGACTGAGCGACTTCACTTTCACTTTTCACTTTCATGCATTGGAGAAGGGAAATGGCAACCCACTTCAGCATTCTTGCCTGGAGAATCCCAGGGACGGCGGAGCCTGATGGGCTGCCGTCTATGGGGTCACAGAGTCGGACACGACTGACACGACTTAGCAGCAGCAGCAGCTTTCTTTATAGTCCAACTCTCACATCCATACATGACTACTGGAAAAACCATAGCTTTGACTAGACAAACTTCTGTTGGCAAAGTAAAAACTCTGCTTTGTAATATGCTGTCTAGTTTGGTCATAACTTTTCTTCCAAGGAGCAAGCATCTTTTAATTTCATGGCTGCAGTCAAAATCTACAGTGATTTGGGAGCCCCCCCAAAATAAAGTCTTTCACTGTTTCATTGTTGCCCCATCTATTTGCCACGAAGTGATGGGACTAGATGCCATGATCTTAGTTTTTTGAATGTTGAGTTTTAAGCCAACTTTTTCACTTTTCTTTTTCACTTTCATCGAGAGGTTCTTTAGTTTTTCTTCACTTTCTGCCATAAGGGTGGTGTCATCTGCATATCTGAGGTTAGTGATATTTCTCCCAGCAATCTTGATTCCAGCTTGTGCTTCTTTCAGCCCAGCGTTTCTCATGATGTACTCTGCATATAAGTTAAATAAGCCGGGTGACAATACATAGCCTTGACGTACTCCTTTCCTGATTTGGAACCAGTCTATTGTTCCATGTCCAGTTCTAACTGTTGCTTCTTGATGTGCATACAGATTTCTCAGGAGGCAGGTCAGGTGGTCTAATATTCCCTGTCTTGAAGAATTTTCCACAGTCCTAAGAATCAACAAAAATATACTATGTGGATGATACCACTCTAATGGCAGAAAGCAAAGAGGAACTAAAGAAACTCTTGATGAGGGTGAAGGAGGAGAGTGAAAAAGCCAGCTTAAAACTCAGTATTAAAAAAACTAAGTTCATGGCCTCCAGTCTCATCACTTCATTTCCTCTTCTTGGGCTCTAAAATCACTGTGTATGGTGACTGCAGCCATGAAATTAGAAGATAATTACTTTTTGGCAAGAAAGCTATGACAAAACTAGACTGTGTTAGAAGCAAAAATGTCCATATAGTCAAGGCTATGGTCTTTCCAGTAGTCATGTACAGATATGAGAGCTGGACCAGAAGGAAGTCTGAGTGCCAAAGAATTGAAGTGTGGTGCTGGAGAAGACTCTTGAAAGTCCCCTGGACAGCAAGGAGATCACACCACTTAGTCTTAAATGAAATCAACAATGAATACTCATTAGAAGGACTGATACTGAAGCTCCAGTACTTTGGTCATCTGATGCAAATGGTCAGTTCATTGGAAAGACCCTGATGCTGGGAAAGGTTGAAGGCAGAAGGAGAAAACAGCAACAGAGGATGAGATGGTTGGATGGCATCACCAATTCAATGGACATGAACTTAGGTAAACTCCAGGAGATGGTGAGGGACAGGAAGTCTGGCATGCTGCAGTCCCTGGGGTCACGAAGAGTCGGACATGACTTGGAGACTAAGCAACAATAAAGTCCCAAGAGACAAATTCACTATCAAAATTAATTTTATTTCTACATACTAGCCATAGACACTTGGAAATTTAATGTTAAAAATAAGTATCACTATAACATGAAATAACTCAAAATATTTTAGCATAAATTTAACAAAATATGTGCAAGACCTGAACACTGAAAAACATTTCTGAAAAAATTAAAAAGACCTAAACAAAGAGATGTCGCACATTCATGAATTGGAAAATTGAAGATCATTAAAGTATCAGTTATCTTCAAAATGATCTATTGATTCAATGCAATCACAATCAAGTATCAACAGGCATTTTTTGGTAAAAACTGACTAGCTAATTCTAAAATAAATGTGAAAATGTCCTGGAACAGTAGAAAGGTTTTCTTTAAAGGAGAGCAAATCTGAAGGACTACTTCAGAGGTAAAAGAGCTCCACGATAATGCTGGTAAAAGAAGACATTTCTGAAAAGATACAAAGAAACTGTGTAGGGCAGAATAGTTTTTCTTGGACTTAAATAAAGCAAGTTATTCCTTAAAAAAACATGTTGAAGGACATCTTGATTTCATGACTTAGCACAAAGCAACAATTACCAGTGCAATATAGTACAGATCACGGCAGACATGTAAATCAATAAGACAGTCTAGAAACAGACCCATATACATGATCAAACAGCTAGGTAAGTCAATGTGGAAAGAACAGCCTTTAATGGTGCTGGAATAGTAAAGTATCTATATGGGGAAAAAAATCTCAATCATTGCTTCATACTACACAAAAGTAATCTGAAATAGATCATAGACTTAAATGTAAAAGCTAAAACTATAAATCTTTTAGAACAAAACCTAGGAAAAAACTCTTCACAATCCTGAAGTGGAAAAACTTTCTAAGACACAATAACTAATCATAAAAATTTTGATAAATTAGACTTCATCAGAATTAATATCCGATCTTCAAAACATGCCATTAATAAATGGCATGCCATTTATTACCTGCCATAATAAACATGCCATTAATGAAATTAAAAGGCAAGTTGAATTCTGTAAAAAAAATTTGCAAAAAAAGAAAAAACCCATATCTCACAAAAGAATCTAAAATATATAAAGAACTGTTACAACTCAGTAAGAATACAAACAACCCAATTTAAAAATGAGAAAAAGATTTTAACAGACACTTCAAAATGCAGATATATGAAAGTAAATGGTACATGAAAAGATGTTTAATAAAATTAGTCAACAGAAAAATACAAAAAAAAAGAAAAGAAAAATACAAATTAAAATTACCACATACTCATAAGAATAATTTAAAAATTACGAACAATACCAAGTGTAGATAAAGATGTGGAGCAACTGCAGTTTCTGCCATTTGATGGCAGGTATGAATGGTAGGAATGAAATGGTAGGAATGAAAAATGGTAAATTCCTTTCAAAAAACAGTTTGGCAGTTTCTTAAAATGTTAAAACACTTATTATACAACTCAGGAATTCTACTCTTATGTATTTTCCAAGAGAAATAAAAATATATATTAACAAAAAGAGCTGTATTGAAATGTTCACAACAGCTTTATTTTAATAGCCCAAACTGTCAACAAACCAAATGCTCATCAACAGAAAATAAACCAAAGTGTGGTTTATCCGTATAATGGGATACTATTTGACAATAAAAAGGAACAAAGAACTGAAAAAAATAAATAAAATATATGAAAGGGAAGTTGGAGTAGACATAATTTTTCCTATTCCTCTAAGTACAATTAAGAACCCCAGACATAAAATAAGAGACTTGCCTGTAGCTCAGACAATAAAGAATCTGCCTGCAATGCAGGAGACTCAGGTTCGATCCCTGGGTCGGGAAGATTCTCTGGAGAAGGGAATGGCAACGCACTCCAGTATTCTTGCCTGGAGAATCCCATGGACAAAGGAATCTGGTGGGCTACAATCTATGGGGTTGCAAACAGTCACATACAACTGAACAACTGCTACTATTACCACTAGACATAACATAAACAAATATAAAAAGGCTCAAAAAGATAGTGAGAAGGCAGCCTGCCTAGGAACCTCAGGATTCCAGGAACAGCAGTATAAGGAGTCTCCTGAGTTTCCCTTTTGCATTTTTTTTTTTTTGCCTCATATATATACCAGACTTAGAACTGAATAAACCAACAACTAGGAAATACAGGTAGATACATATAGAAAAATACCCAGCAAAAGCCAATGGACCAGGAAAAGAGCAACCCAGCAAAATGGAAAACTTTTAGACCATAACCAGTCAAAAAAACTGTGACTCTATCCCCACCCACTCCGGTATACACTGAGTGGGAAATTCAGATTTCTATGCTCCTGAGACTATAATGAGGAACTGCACTCAACATCCAACCACCTCAATTGTGGTGGTGTCAGAAAAACCCAAGGACGAAATCAAGACCTGCATTCCCAACGGATGGTAAAAAGTCTCCATTCTCACATCTCAGTGTCAGTGGATATCACATGGAGAGCCTGGACTTTCATTCCTACCCACCAGTAAACAGGTGAATTGCCCCTTCCTCTGGGGATGGCACCAAAGGAAATCCAGTGGACAATTAAAACTCACATGAATGCCCAACTATAAAGAGGCCACACCTTTTTCCTTGTCATGTAAGTGGAGGTCATCTGGAAATTAGTACTGAGGTAATAATACTTCTACCTCCCAGACAGGGAGGTATTAATTGAAGCCTACTGGGGAGCTAGACCTGACGACCCAGATCCAGCAGTAATGTAGAATCTCTATCTTGGGTGTCAACACACAAAAAACTGGCAGTAATGTGGTGATGTGTTTACCCTCTTCCCCTGCCAGAGTGGTGTCAAAAAAATACAACTAAAATAAAAAATAAAACCCACAGTCTTATAATATCTTAAACGTTCATCAGTTCAGTTCAGTCACTCAGTCGTGTCCGATTCTTTGTGACCCCATGAACCACAGCACACCAGGCCTCCCTGTCCATCACCAACTCCCGGAGTTTACCCAGACTCATGCCCATTGAGTCGGTGATGCCATCTAACCATCTCATCCTCTGTTGTCCCCTTCTCCTCCTGCCCTCAGTCTTTCCCAGCATCAGGGTGTTTCAGTAAGTCAGTTCTTCGCATGAGGTGGCCAAAGTTTCAGCTGCAACATCAGTCCTTCCAGTGAACATCCAGGACTGATCTCCTTTAGGATGGACTGGTTGGATCTCTTTGCAGTCCAAGGGACTCTCAAGAGTCTTCTCCAACACCACAGTTCAAAAGCATCAATTCTTCAGTGCTCAGCTCTCTTCATGGTCCAAGTCTCACATCCATACATGACCACTGGAAAAACCATAGCCTCGACTAGATGAACCTTTGTTGACAAACTAATGTCTCTGCTTTTTAATATGCTGTCTAGGTTGGTCATAACTTTCCTTCAAGCAGTAAGTGTCTTTTAATTTCATGGCTGCACTCACCATCTGCAGTGATTTTGGAGCCCCAAAAATAAGTCAGCCACTGTTTCCACTATTTCCCCATCTATTTGCCATGAAGTTATGGGACTAATTTTAAAAAATCACTCATCATATCTAGAACCAGAACTATTCAAAATGAATAAAATCTATCTATCTGTATCAATACATACTTATACTGAGACAAGAGAGATGTGAAAATTAACAAAGACTTTAAAGCAGCTGTGATGAAAAGGCTTCAGTGAGCAATTATGAGTATGAGTGAAACAAATGAAAAGAAAAAGGCTCAGCTATGAAATAGGAAATCTCAGCAAAGTCTTTAGAACTGAAAAATACAATAATCAAAACAAAAAGCTCAGTGAACAGGATGAAGGAGACAGAAGAAAGAACAGCTAACCTGAAAGATAAAACAATAGAAAATATCTAGTCTGAACAAAAGAGAGAAAATAGACTTAACAAAACAAATAAAGAGAATCTCAGAGACCTGTGGGAGTTTAACAAAGGTTTATCATTCATGTCACTGGACTTACTGAACAACAGGAAAAAAAAAAAGGACAGAGCTTTAAAAAAAAAAAAAGCATCTGAAACAATGGCAGAAAATTTCTCAGTTAGCAAGTGACAAAAAGCTAAGTGAAACTCAAACAAAATAAAATAAAAATACCCTTTCAGGACACATCATAACTTCTAAAAACTAAAGAAAAGAAAAATCTTGACAGTATCCAAAGAAAACATGTCTACAGGGGAAAAGCAATTAAATAACAGTGAACTGCTTATAAAAAAACAAAACCCAAAAACCCACAAAGCTAAAAGAATGTGACATAAGAGATTTTAAGCATTAAAAGAAAGAACTGTCAACCCAGAATCTTATACCAGTAAATATATTCTGTATATTTATTTATTTAAGCAAGACATTCCCAGATGAAGGAAAAGTAAGAGGTCTGTCATAAGCAGATTTACCCTAAAAATATGGAAGTAAGTTCTCAAAACAGAAAGGAAATGCTAGATAGTTAGAAATGGTAAACAAAATTACTGGCAAATACAATAGGCTTTTATCCTGTTGAGTTTTATTTTTTTTACTTTATTTTTAATTTAAATTTATTTATTTTAATTAGAGGCTAATTACTTTACAATATTATATTGGTTTTGTTATACATCAACATGACTTTTATAAATTATGTTTGATAGTTACAGCAAAAGTTATAACACTGTGGTTCTAAATGTATATGGAGGAAATATTTAATATAATTAGATTATAAATGGGGGAGGGTAACAAAACACATACTGAAGGTAAAGTTTCTATAATCCCTCTACCTGATAAAATGATGACATTAATACACTGAGTACATATGTGTATATAATAATACCTAGAGCAACCACTGAAAAGCCATAAAAAAGATCATTCAAAACCGGTATAGATAATCAAAATGGAATTCTAAAAAATGTTTTAGAACAGGAAGGTAGGAAAAAGAAAACAGAGAAATGAAAAAAAAAAAGAGAGAATAAATACAAAAATAAAATGGCAAATGTAAACCAAAACATATCAATAATTACATTCAACGTAAAAGTCTAAACATGGCAATTAAAGATTGGCAGAGTTGACATAAAAACATGACCCAACTGTATACAAGAAACTCTTTTTGAATATAATAATGTAGACAGGTTGAAAGTAAAAGGATTTAAAAAAGAAGTATCATGTACCATCAATCTCAAATGAAAGCATATTTTCAAGTCCCAACCCAAAGAGACAGTATTTGGAGATGGGGCCTTTGGAAGGTAATTAGGCTTAGATTAGGTCATGAACTAGGTCATGAATGTGGAGCCCCTATGAATGATGGAATTAGTATGCCTGAGTCACACAGCATGTGGGATCTTAGTTCCCTCACCAAGGATGGAACCATGCCCTCTACAGTGAAAGCATGGAGTCTTAATCCCTGGACCCCCAGGGAAGTCCCAGGATTAGTATTTCTTTAAGAAGAGAGACCACAGAGCTTGCTTTGTCTCCCTCTCTGTCATGAAAGGACATGGCAAGAAGGTGATGATCTGTAAATCAGAAGAAAGTCCTCACCAGAGAACAGAGATGTCTGGCAACTTGATCTTGGACACTTTAGACTCCAGAATATATAAATTCCTGTTGTTTAAGCTTCCCAGTCTATGGTACTTTTTTTTAGCAGGACAAATCAATGAATACAAGTCTATATAACAGGAGTATACATTTTTTTTTTTCAAGTGCTCACATCAACATCAAGAGATCCTATCTTGGCCATAAACAAAATCTCAAGACTATAAAAGAACTGAAATCCTACTGTACTCTTTAATCACAATGGCATCAAACTAGAATCAATAATAGAACAACAACAGGTACATCTGCCAACACTTGTAAAGAAAACAATATATACCTGTCTACATAATCCACATGAATGAAAGAAGAATCTCAAGTGAAATAAAAAATACAATGAATAGAATGAAAATGAAAATATAACATCAAAATTTGTGTAGTATAACTAAAGTAGTACTAAGGGAAATTTACAGAACTAAATGTATGTATTAGGAAAGAGAAAAGCCTCAAATCAATTATCTAATCCCAATGTAATTGAAGCCAGAAAAAGAGCAAAATAAACCTGAAGCAAACAGAAGGAAATAACACAGATAACAGAAAACAATGACAATTGATACACCCACACCCACACACACAAAAAAACAGAAAAAATCAGTGGAACAAACAACTGATCTTTAAAGGGCTAAAGAAAATTGACAGAAGCCTGACAAAGATATAAGACACAAATGACCAATATTAGGCATACAACAGGAGATAACACTACAGACATTGTAGGTATCAAAAGGATAATGAGCAAATACTCTGAACAATTCAACATACATAGATTAAAAGGAATGAATCAATTCCTGGAAAAGCACAAACTTATCACTACTCACTCAATATGAAATAATTTGAATAGCCCCATTACTGTTAAGAAGTTGAATCCATAATTTTCAAATGGTCAAGAAAAACCCTTTCCATACCTATATGATTTCATTGAAGAAATCTATCAAACATTTAAAGAAAAACTGACACCAATTCTACACAATCTCTTCCAGAAAATAGAGGGGGAAAATAACACTTCAGAGTTCATTTAATTGAAGCTAGCATTACTCTGAAACTCCAGTACTTTGGCCACCTCATGCGAAGAGTTGACTCACTGGAAAAGACTCTGATGCTGGGAGGGATTGGGGGCAGGAGGAGAAGGGGACGACAGAGGGTGAGATGGCTGGATGGCATCACCAACTCGATGGACATGAGTTTGAGTGAACTCCGGGAGTTGGTGATGGACAGGGAGGCCTGGCGTGCTGCAATTCATGGAGTCACAAAGAGTCAGACACGACTGAGCGACTGAACCAAATTGAAGCTACCACTACAGAGTAAAGTGAAAAATAGTGATAACACCAAATGCTGGCAAAGATTCAGAGAATGACATCATACATTGCTAGTAGGAATGTAAAGCAATATGGGACTCTCAAAAATAGTCTTGCAGTTTCTTTAAAATCTAAACATGTAACTACCCACCAACTGAACTACTGGACATTCATCCCAGATAAGGTCATAGTCATTTACAACTATGTTTTCTTCTAAGAGTTTTATAGCTTTAGTTCTTACTATAGGTCATTGATCCTTTTCCAGTTAATTTTTGTATTATATACTGCACAAAGTAGGGACCCAAATTCATTCTTTTGTATCCAGTTGTCCCAGCACCATTTGCTAAAAAGACTATATTCTTCTCTATCAATTATCCTTGCAACTTTGTCAAAATCAACTGACCATACATGTATGGGTTTCTTTCTAGATCATCAATTCTACTGCACTAATATCTGTATCTCTTGTTATACTTGTACCACACTATTTAATTATTGTAGCAGATTACTGTAACTATAGGAAGCTCATTACTGTAGTAAATTTTGAAGTTGCAAAGTGTGGATCCTCCAACTTTGTTCTTTATCAAGCGTTGTTTTGGCTATTCTGAGTCCCCTGCATCTCCATGCAAATTTTAGGATTAGTTTGTCAAATTCTAAAAAAAAAAAAAAAAAGATTTCTGAGATGGATTACACTGAACACCCCTGGAGTAGGAAATGGCAACCCATTTCAATATTCTTGCCTGGGAAATTCCATGGACAGAGGAGCCCGGTGGTATAGTGCTATAGTCCATGGGGTGGCAGAGAGTCAGATGTGACTGAGCACACACTGAACACAGGATATCTTTCCATTCTTGTATGTGTTCTTTAATTTTTTTCAACAATATTTTATTGTTTTTGATGTACAAGTCTTGCATTTCTTTTTTAATCCCCTCTACTTTTAAAGTGAGGAATCTTAAGTTCTGAGAGATTGAATGTAAGTGACTTTCAAATGCATCCTTATTTTCTCTTTGGTGAAAACTCTGTTCCCTACTACAATATATGCAGACCATTTTACCCTGGTTCTCAAGAACAACTAAGCGAATGATCTGGCATTGTTTCCCAGGTGACCCTAGTGATGAAGAACTCACCTGCCAATGGAGGAGATCTAAGAGATGTGGGTTTGATCCCTGGGTCTGGAATATCCCTGGGAGGAGAGCATGGCAACCTACTCTAGCATATTTTGCCTAAAGAAACCCATGGACAGAGAAGCCTGGAGGGCTATAGCCCAAAGAGTCGCAAAGAGTCAGACAAGACTGAAGCAACTTAGCACGCACACACTGTTGACTCAAATCTGCAGTCCAGCATTTCACTTTCAGTGAAGAAGTACCTCACACTTCCACAGGTTGAACAAATTTCAAAACAATCTACATGGTACTTGCTAGTATACTTTAGAGAAGGGGCATGGTCTCTTTTCATAGCCAAAGTCACTTTAGAGAAATGACAAGGCCTACAACCTGGAGGAACAAAGTCCAAATGAAGAGTATATGCTAGTTTAAAATATGTCTGCCAAATCTTTGCCTTCTATCAAAAGGTGGAGTCTAATTCCCCTCACTTATCTTATTGACTCTAACAGATAGGTGTAGTGAAAGTTATGCTGCATGATTTCCAAAGCTAAGTCATAAAAAGATACAGCTTCCACCTGGCCTGTGGGTTTTGGGACACTGAACCTTGGAACCTAGCTACCACAATGTGCAGAATCTGTATGGAAAAACTTCATATAGGTCTTCCTGCTGAAGTCCCAGTCAACACTCTGATACCCAAGTACGGAAGTCTTCAAAGTTGACTCTAGCCCCAGCCACAACTGATGGCATGAACATGAGACCCTAAGGATGAACCACCGTAGTTAGCCTAGTCAACCCCCTGAACCATGAGAGTTAACAATAGTAAAAGATTGTTGTCTTGCTGTTTTATGCTTCTAAGTTTGGGATGCGTTACTTGAAACAGTAGGTAGCAAGAAAAGAACCTAAGGCAGGTTTCTTACCGTACATGCACCCAGCACAATCATACCTAGCCTTGAATAGTCCAAATGGAAACCAAATAGTACCTGCATAAGAATTTTAAATTCTTAGAACCTAAGGGTTAGAAGAGCCATAGGAATCATATACTCTGACAATGCACGCAGAAACATCGCTGCCAATTGATTTTATTGCTTAAGGACGTGTTCTCAATGCCCAGGGAGCTCTCCCTTAGTCCCCAGTGCACAAGGTTCTAGGTTTAAAAACGGTGCAGAAAGACAGCGGAGAGATGAACGTGGAAACTATCCTCTAAATAAGGCACTACAAAAGAAAGAAACATTGGATCTGGATTATAGTAAAGGTCAAGTTCTCACCATTTCAATTTTCTTTACCAATGCAATTGGTTGAATAACTGGACTTAATTGAATTTCACAAATATGTTAATTTATTATTGACTGGTTATTTAAATCTTTGGCAACAGCAAGCTATTTATGTGACTATTACCAACAGAGCATTCACCAATTTGGTTCTTTAAAGGTGTTACCTTACATTTACTTACAGGAACTAAAATAAAGTGTTTACCTGGGAGATAGTTTTTAATAAGGTGATTTATTGCATAAATGAAAGCTTCTCTAGAAAAGATAATGGGTTTGGACTAGGTGATTTAAAACCCACCATGGAATCCAAAAAATTAACTGGCAAGCGTGGAAATTAAATTCACAATCTCATATCCATTAACATTATGCTTTAACTCCCTGAGGTGCCCAATCATACTTCCTGAAAAAAAAAAAAAAAAGACTTTACAGTACTATGGTTTTAATGGATGTTCATGAATTGTTCACTACAGGAAAAATACATAAAATGAAGCAGAATGGATGGATAACTGCCTGTATTATAGCTCAATGACTAGAACATCAGAAATGACTTAAGAAGAGTAAGTAGTTACTTTAAATAACAAGTACTATATGAAATAAAATGGTCACCAAAAGTATCTTAAACTGAGTAAAGTGGTGCTATGATGGTTACTTATCAGATATTTTAGTGATAGCCTTCTTTATTGGAAAAGCCTAGAGAATAGAATATAAAATTGTATTCCTCCCTACAAAACCCCAATAATCTTTCCTTCTGGATATATATCTATTATGGGCTTCCCTGATAGCTCAGTTGGTAAAGAATCCACTTGCAATGCAGGAGACTCCAGTTCGATTTCTGGGTTGGGAAAGATAGCCTACCCACTACAGTATTCCTGGGCTTCCCTTGTGGCTCAGCTGGTAAAGAATGTGCCTGGAAGGTGAGAGACCCGGGTTTGATCCCTGGGTTGGGAAGATCCCCTGGAGAAAGGAATGGTATCCACTCCAGTATTCTGACTTGGAGAATTCCATGGACTGTATAGTCCATGGGGTTGCTAGGAGTCAGACACGACTCAGCAACTTTCACTTTCATATGTATAATAATCTTTCCATTTGGGCATTGTTATTCAGCTGCTAAATTGTGGTTCAGCTGCTAAGTCATGTCTGACTTTGCAACCTCATGGACTATACAGTACACCAGGTTTTCCCTGTTCTTCAGTATTTCCCAGAATTTGCTCAAATCATGTCCACTGAGTCAGTGATGCCATCCAACCATCTCATACTCTGTCGTTCCCTTCTCCTCCTGCCCTCAATCTTTCCCAGCATCAGGGTCTTTTCCAACAAGTCGGCTATTCGCATCAGGTGGCCAAAGAACTGGAGCTTCACCTTCAGCATCAGTCCTTCCAATGAATATTCAGGGTTGATTATATATCTGTATTACTATGTTATTACAACTTTCCTTTTTGCTTTCCAATAGGCAAAAAATTTAAAGTTAGGTTTGAGATTCAATTCATATTTTATAGAGGACTCATCTCTTCTCCACCTGTAATGCAGGAGACCCCAGTTTGATTCCTGGGTCAAGAAGATCCCCTGGAGAAGGGACAAGCTACCCACTCCAGTATACATGGGCTTCCTTGGTGGCTCAGACAGTAAAGAATTGGCCTGCAATGAGGGAGACCTGCGTTTGATCCCTGGCTTGGGAAGATCCCCTGGAGGAGGCCATAGGGACCAACTCCAGTATTCTTGCCTGGAGAATCCCCATGGACAGAGGAGCCTGGAGGGCTACAGTCCATAGGGTTGCAAAGAGTCAGACATGACAGAGTGACTAAGTGCAGCTCATTTTCTTCTCCAAAACAGTTTTGGCTTAAAGTGTTTAAAGGTAGCCCCAAGGAGTAAAAACAGCCTTACTTAAATGAGGAAGGGAAATTTTTAAATTAAAATACTGAATTTAACGTGGAACAGCTAAAAAGACCACCTGGATATGTAACTCTGGGGATTAAGAATTAGTGTTATACTTTTTGCCTGTGGATACCACTGAGTAAGCATCACTGACGTCTTCCCCCTCCACTGCCACCATGTCTAAGTCAAAGCCTCCCAAAGAGCCTGAACAGCTGTGGAAGCTCTTCATCAGAGGACTGAGCTTTGAAACAAATGCTGAGAGTCTGAGGAGCCATTCTGAGCAATGGGGAACACTCACAGACTGTGTGGTAATAAGGAATCCAAACACCAAGTGCTCCAGAGGCTGCGGGTTTGTCACACATGCCTCTGTAGAGGAGGTGGACACAGCCATGAATGCAAGGCCACACAAGGTGGATGGAAGAGTTGTGGAACCTAAGAGACCGTCTCAAGAGAAGATTCTCAAAGAGCTGGTGTCCACTTAACCGTGAAAAAGATTTTTGTTGGTGGCATTAAAGACACTGAAGAACATTACCTGAGAAATTATTCACAATAGTAGAGGAAAACTGAAGTGACTGAAATCATGACTGACCGAGGCAGTGGCAGAAAGAGAGGCTTTGCTTTTGTAACCTTTGATGACCATGATTCCATAGACAATACTGTCATTCAGAAATACCACATTGTTAATGGCCACAACTGTGAAGTGAGAAAAGCTCTATCAAGGCTTGCCTAAGCAAGAGATGGTTAGTGCTTCATCCAACCAAAGAGGCCAAAGTGGTCTGGAAACTTTGACGGCAGCCATGGTGGTGGTGGATATTGGTGGCAGCGGGGTGGCTATAACAGGTTTGGTAATGATAGAAGCAATTTTGGAGGTGGCGGAAGCTACAATGATTTTGGCAATTACAACAATCTATCTTCAAATTTTGGACTCATGAAAGAAGGAAACTTTGGAGGCAGAAGTTCTGGCTCCTATGGTGGTGGAGGCCAATACTTTGCCAAACCAGGAAACCAAGGTGGCTATGGTGGTTCCAGTAGCAGCAGTACCTATGACAGTGGGAGAAGGTTTTAATTACTGCCAGGAAACAGAGCTTAGCAGGAAAGGAGAGCCAGAGAAGTGATAGGTTACAACAGATTTGTGAACTCAGCCAAGCACGGTGGTGGCAGGGCCTAGCTGCTACACAGAAGACATGTTTTAGACAACACTCATGTATATGAGCAAAAACCTTGAGGACTGTATTTGTGATTAATTGTGTAACGGGTTATTTTAGTTTCTGTTTTATGGAAAGTATAAAGTATTTCAATAAAGGGTTTTAATGTAGCTTTTTTTTTTGCTGTTGATTGCTAAATGTAATAGTCTAATCATCATGCTGAATAAATACGTTTTTTTAAAATGTGCTGTGTAAAGTTAATCTACTCTGAAGCCATTTTGGTAAAGTATCCCAACAGTGTAAAGTCAGAATTCTTTCAGGGTGATGCCAGGTTCCACTCAAATTTATTTACAGCCTGCTTTGGTAGAGAAGCTTTTGTCTTCAGAACCTTGTTGTAGTTGAACTGACAGTTACTGTGTTGTGACCTGGAGTTCACCTTTAAAAGAGTCACCCATGCAAAGTCATGGGGTTTTTTGGTTATTAATGACTGCTGGCACATCCTATGCAATATATCTAAATTGAATTATGGTACCAAATAAAGTTATAGATGGGAATGAAGCTTGTGTATCATCCATTATCAGGTATAATCAATACAAAATTTAATATCTTCAAAAAAAGAATTTCTGTTATAATAAATAGGTAACTAATACATGAAGGAAAATGAAATTAAATCAAATAATATTAATATAAGATTCTGAAATGTAAGGAAATTTATTATAAGACTTAGAGAATAAACAGAAGAAAAAAGGAGAATTTAGTGCTAGACACCCTAGGAGAAACTAAAAGGAGTATGTTGTTCAAGGAAAAGTCAGATCAACAGAAAAATCAGGAGAGCAGGGAATGCTTGCTCAGGAAACATTCAGTTACACTGAGTTTGGAGCAATGGTTTCTTTTACCAAATCCTAAAGAGGACGAGGATGCTGCAAGAAATGGGTTAAATGGTTAAATGTAATGAGATCACTTTTTAGAAAAAAGTTCTGAAGCTTATCTAAGAAAGGCTAAATAATTCAAGAATTTGGACTAAAACAGATACAGGCAAACCTGGGGCTGAAAAGGGCAGATTAGGAAGCGAATGACAAAGGCATTAGGCTAAATCAAGCTTTACTGATTGCTAAGCAAAGATATCCTTGAAACTTAGCAAAATGTCACCAAGGTGGTACACCTTGCTGTTCTTTCAAACTTTAGGAAAACTTTTTAAGACATTAAACTACAACATGATACAGTAAAAATCACCTAGAGCCAGACATCCTGGAATGGGAAGTCAAGTGGGCCTAAGCAAGCATCACTACAAACAAAGCTAGTGGAGCTGATGGAATTCCAGTGGAGCTATTTGAAATCCTGAAAGATGATGCTGTGAAAGTGCTGCACTCAATATGCCAGCAAATTTGGAAAACTCAGCAGTGGCCACAGGACTGGAAATGGTCAGTTTTCATTCCAATCTCAAAGAAAGGCAGTGCCAAAGAATGCTCAAACTACCACACAATTGCACTCAAATCACACGCTAGGAAAGTAATGCTCAAAATTCTCCAAGCCAGACTTCAGCAATACGTGATCTGTGAACTTCCAGATGTTCAAGCTGGTTTTAGAAAAGGCAGAGGAGCCAGAGATCAAATTGCCAACATCTGCTGGATCATCGAAAAAGCAAGAGAGTTCCAGAAAAACATCTATGTCTGCTTTATTGACTATGCCAAAGCCTTTGACTGTGTGGATCACAATAAACTGTGGAAAATTCTCAAAGAGATGGGAACACCAGACCACCTGACCTGCCTCTTGAGAAACCTATATGCAGGTCAGGAAGCAACAGTTAGAACTGGACATGGAACAACAGACTGGTTCCAAATAGGAAAAGGAGTATGTCAAGGCTGTATATTGTCACCCTGCTTATTTAACTTCTATGCAGAGTACATCATGAGAAACGCTGGGTTGGAAGAAACACAAGCTGGAATCAAGATTGCCGGGAGAAATATCAATAACCTCAGATATGCAGATGACACCACCCTTATGGCAGAAAGTGAAGAGGAACTCAAAAGCCTCTTGATGAAAGTGAAAGAAGAGAGTGAAAAAGTTGGCTTAAAGCTCAACATTCAGAAAACGAAGATCATGGCATCTGGTCCCATCACTTCATGGGAAATAGATGGGGAAACAGTGGAAACAGTGTCAGACTTTATTTTGCGGGGCTCAAAAATCACTGCAGATGGTGATTGCAGCCATAAAATTAAAAGACGCTTACTCCTTGGAAGGAAAGTTATGACCAACCTAGATAGCATATTCAAAAGCAGAGTCATTACTTTGCCAACAAAGGTCCGTCTAGTCAAGGCTATGGTTTTTCCAGTGGTCATGTATGGCTGTGAGAGTTGGACTGTGAAGAAAGCTGAGCGCCGAAGAATTGATGCTTTTGAACTGTGGTGTTGGAGAAGACTCTTAAAGAGTCCCTTCGACTGCAAGGAGATCCAACCAGTCCATTCTAAAGGAGATCAGCCCTGGGATTTCTTTGGAAGGAATGATGCTGAGGCTGAAACTCCAGTACTTTGGCCACCTCATGCAAAGAGTTGACTCTGATGCTGGGAGGGATTGGGGGCAGGAGGAGAAGGGGACGACAGAGGATGAGATGGCTGGATGGCATCACTGACTCAATGATGTGAGTCTGAGTGAACTCTTGGAGTTGGTGATAGACAGGGAGCCCTGGCGTGCTGCGATTCATGGGGTCGCAAAGAGTTGGACACGACTGAGCGACTGAACTGAATGAACAGTAAAAATAACTTTGGATTTTGAAGCCGTCCACTCGGAATTCAGTTCTGGCTCAATTACCTTTTGTATTGTATCACTTAAGGAATGGAGGGGAAAAATCACAAAGTCTTCTAAACTTAAGTTTCCTCCTGTGTAAAAAGGCAGTAATGCTTCCTGCCTGGACTAAATAAAACTTACCCTGTAACTGTAGTGCCAGGGTTTAAAATCACTACAGAACCACTGGGCATGGATGCTGAAGGGGAAGCCTCTATGCTTAGAACACTATGTCTATGGGTTTTCGGGACCCAGGGGCAGTAATCATTTTTGACCAAGATGCAGTTTAGAAGGGATGTGCACTGTGTGTGGCAAAGGAGGAAAGGGACATTTACCAAGTCAGTGAGCACAAGACCCTAGTGATCGTCAAGGCAACAGATTGTGCTCTGAGTCCTGCTAAGGAGAACTGCACGGCACAGAGACAGAGATTGGCAAAGAAAGTTAGAAGGCAAAGGGCCATATGAGTACTTTTAGCAAGAATTACTATATACCATTTCAGGCTTTTCAAAATTATGAGAATAACTTAAGAATATAACAAGGATATCACATTAAGCAGTCCTTGGATCAGACCCAACTAGGCACTAGGATCAGATAATTAACTAGGATTGGATAGTTCTGGGAAGTCTTACAGTTATAGACTAAGGTTGGGACTTAATCCCTACTGGTAGGAGCTCTACATTCGACTCCTGGGCATAAGCACAGAAAGATACTGGCCTCCCACCACTACTGCCAACACTACATTCCATGAGAGCCATAGGGCTCAGGTCTCCTGCAGTTTCAAACTAGATACTGTGTCAGCAGAGGTGACAGATCTGAAACAGGCCTGTGAGTATCTGAGCTAAGAAGCATTGTGAAAAAAAAAATTTAAGTTATTTACAGCATTATACCATGGAAAATTAGAAGATGAATGTTAAATATATAAAATGCACCATCCAAAGCTAAATAACAAACTTCATTTCCCATCCGTTTGAATAAAATTGGCCTGCTACAATTAAGGTTAATTTTGCATGCAAAAGGTAGCAAAGAACATCACTTAATGATTTTCCAAGACTTGAAATAAAATCCTTAATGATTCAATTTAAAGACTGGAACCTCAGTTACAGGAGAACAAGTTGGAGTCTCTCTTTTTTCACTGTTGTCGTTTAGTTAGTCCTGTCTGACTCTTTTGTGATCCCATGGACAGTAGCCTGCCAAAGGACTTCCCAACACCCTCACTTTCTAAGATTAATGCTAACTTTTACCCAAGAGTCTTTCTGAGTTTAACAGCTTTTATAAACAGAAAAAACTGTACTCTAAATATTTTATACCGAAAATGTCAGTGGGACCACACTGGCATATATTAAATAGTTATTAAAAAGCAGAAAGGGACCTGATAAATAACTACTGAAAAGGTAAATTTTTAAAAAATTACCTTTTCCAATCTTATAAACTTCCTGTCTTGAATTTGACTGATAATTTGAAATGCCGAGAACTTACAGCTGAAATATAATATTTTCTTGCTATATTTAGTATTTGCCTGAATTTAATGTCTGAATTATTTCTCTCCTTTATTGTCTTCCTTACACATTGTTACTATTCTACTCTGTATAAACATGCCTCATATGAATCATAAAACTTATAGAAAGTTGTATGTTAGTTGACCACAGTTAAATGAAAAATCCTTTTTATTTCAATCTTTGTTATTAAAGTATTCTTAAATGTGTGAGTGTACTTTCATTTCAATGTTTACTTATGCATTGTTCAAATGCTTTATAAATATCAATCATTACAACTTCATCAAGTAGAATGCATTATCATCTTCATTTTATACACGAGGAAAACTGAGGCAGAGACGTTATACAGCAAGTAATCTGGAGCAGATTTTAGTTTTCTAAATATCTTAAATCAACTTAATCTTTTTGTGTGTGATTAGTCCTTCTATTCTGGAGAAGTCAATGGCACCCCACTCCAGTACTCTTGCCTGGAAAGTCCCATGGACAGAGGAGCCTGGTAGGCTGCAGTCCATGGGGTCGCTAGGAGTCGGACACGACTGAGTGACTTCACTTTCACTTTTCACTTTCCTGCATTGGAGAAGGAAATGGCAACCCACTCCAGTGTTCTTGCCTGGAGAATCCCAGGGACAGGGGAGCCTGGTGGGCTGCCGTCTATGGGGTCGCACAGATTCGGACACGACTGAAGCAACTTAGCAGCAGCAGCAGTAAATATACTAGCAGGCAGTCCTTCTATTCAAAAAAGTTATTGAGCTGCAGATTCCTCTTAACCAGTGTTTCGTAAACTGTTTCTCTACTTCATTTAAGTCTCGATGATCTAAACTGACCTACAGCTGATAACCTTTAGATTATTAAACGTTTTAGTGTGAAATGGATAGGACTAACTGAGCTATACTTTTTAGTTAAACAAAATATAAAGGGTGTGAGTATGTCTTGTTGGGATAAAAATCAGCTCTATAACACAAAAAGGAATTTTAGATGCAATGCATTTACAACTGCTGTTTGGCAATTTTAATGCACTTGACCTTTCAAACAGAGTCATTTAAAAGAGGAAAAAGAAAATGACTTGGTTGAACAGAAAGGTCAAGTCTTAGACTGAATACTGATATGCATGTCCTGACACGTTGTGAAGCTGGCAAAAACACTCATATGCTCTTTTCCTGCATCTGTTAATGGGTACTGAGAGGAGACTCTTCCTTTAATTTTAAGTGAATTTCACTTGAATTATATTAATATGTAGAAAAATAGAGAGATGAAAACTACACAGAAACCAAAGTTCCAACCTAGTTCTTTGATTTTTATTCACATTCCACACATTCAAATTAAAAATAGAAAACAAAACACTCAGAAATCGGCAAATTACCTCGAATGCAGCTCTGTGCTGCCATTATTATATTTGCTTCCTCTTTCCCAGACACCAAAGTCAGGCACCCGGTAAACTCTTTCTACACAAAATACAAGGTTCTGAATAAAAGAGACCTAAAAGAAAAAAAATGAAACATAAGGACACATGAAATAACAGGACCTTTAGATACTGATATTCAGATAATAATACTTGGAATCTAAAATGTCAGATGTTAAATAAGTCTAAAACTTTTGAGATAAAAAGGTATTTCTCAGTTCTAAAATGAGTCAATCTCATGTTAGATCAACCTAGAGTCTTGAGTCTATTACTCCTAGAATCTAATCTTCCTCCTGCCTTTCCTATATAGCTATAAATACCCATTTTCACACACTGTAAAGCTTACAGTTCGAGATGGGCCCAACCAATAAGCTGGGAGTCACAGCTTTTATGTAAAGATTTCAGACATCTGATTAAATTTATATTTTCAATAGTAACTATGGAAAGCAAAGATTATAATCAGTTTCTTACTTAATAAAAGTTTATTCATGTTAATAAAAACACTATCTTATGTGGGCTACTAGTCCTAATTACAGGGTTTTTAATTTAGTCATCATGTTTGATTCAATAGAGAAAAATGAATATGTGCACCTGCCTACCCTTTATCTCATTATCCCTTTTAAGTGGCAATACATATTCCTCCACCTCCACCCTACACACCTAATAAATAACATGTATGTACTTTTAAGAATGACACAATAATAACACTAAAAACCAAGGTAAGGTTCCATCAGCAGACTAGAAATGACAAATCATAGGAAGAGAGAAAGCAGAAGGAAAGAACTGATTGAGAAATCAGAGCAGAGGAAAGAAAACATAGCCTCTTAAAATGATTCTCCCCTGTCTCTAAGTCTCTAAGCCCAGAGTCAACAAATACATTGATCAAGAGTAGATTAGGAAGCAGTCTAACCTAGATCCTCTCACAAGGGATGAATGGCTGAGGCAGCTGAATCCATGACCTTTTCATTCTCAATCCCAACATAGAGGTATCTGCCCTCAGAGCCTAGAACGGCTCACACGTTTCAGTGAAGGAGAAAGCACGAGGATGCTGGAGCCTCACGGAAACATAACAGAGCCATCTAGGTTTCAAAACAAACACATCTATCCCATCACTTCTCTATCAAAGAATGGAGCATTACACGCCTCCAGTAAACTTTTTCTTACTTCAAATATTGGGGAGGGTCTTCCCAGCTTTCCCAGTTTCTTGTTACCTTACCTATTCTTGTTACCTTACCTATTTCCCTGAGGTAATAAAAAACTTGGTGTACCTTCCTAAAACCAGGTGTCTTCGGTTTCCCCCTGGTCTTTAGAGTTATTCAGATTCTATAAAACTTATAGGAAATACTTTATACTTGTCAGGTCCCCAGGTTAAAAGCTTTGAAACCATCTAAATCCTCCTTCCTCTGATGACAAATTTCTCAAGTATATAGTCCATATATCTGCTTCTTCCCCATCTTAGGAGGATGTCAGGACCAAGACTGGAGAGACCCACAAGCAAAAACAGGTAATCATGGTTTCCTAGAGCAGAGACTCAAGAGCAGAAACTGCTAAGGAATTAGTGCTGGGGTATTAAAACCTGTACTATAATCGATGAATTGCTAGAAGCTCACTTAAAAACTCGTGAAAGTTAAAAAACGCCCAGGGGATCCAGTTTTAAGGGGGGGTCCCCACAATACTGTGAGGTTTACCTCCAAGAGCTCAATCAAGTTCCCATAGAAAATATCCTAGAAAAAATCCCCTCTGGTTTGCAGCAAGCAGAGAGGATAAGGAACAATTTTGAAATACACCAAAACATTCTGTTTTTCTTAAGACAGTCTTCGCTCACGGGAAACCTGTTAACCAAAGCCAGACCTGCTGGGCTATGAACCCTCCTGGGGTTATTACATAAATAAGGTACCCTATAACCTTTTCAAAACACACAAAAATTGATATCTAAAACTTATTTGGTCTTAAACCTTTCTTCAGATAAGCAATTATGGACCAGCATAACTTTTATGAACTCAGAAATAAATATTTCTTGTACTTCACACACATGTAATACTGTGCTTTAGTAAAGACTGGACAGTTAGAGGAAATAAGCATTGGCTAGAACATGAAAATAAAGATCACAACCATTTCCAAGTCAGGGTATTTTATGTACTAATTTCAATTCTGACTCTAGTTTATGTACCTAATGTTGTTAGTCCTTTGCTCTGTCTTCACACCAATTTCTAATTTGTGCTACCTTGCTTTGAAGGCATATATCTTTTGGATACTTTTGGGGAAAAAAAACTGTAGAGAAAGATTTCTAATCTGAAACATGTTTTCTGTGGTATTTTCTGAATAAGTTTAGCTTAAGTATAAAATAATAAATCAAATATCTGAAATAGTCTCAAAACAGATCTAAATGTCACTGAAATGCAATTACATTTGGGAGATAGTGAACTGGTGTAATGATGTGTTAACAGAAAATTCTTAATGGACTTCATAAAACTTAAGGTATACGCAGTAAAAAAAAAAGTAACAAATTAGCAATTAAGATGGTCTCAAATTGATTATGCATTTCATCTATGTGAGCATGACTGTGTTGTTTATGGCCACCAAAAAAATTTAAACCTTATAAACCACAGGATAGTGGGGCAGTTAGTTCCACGGTGGCATTTATGGACCAAGGTTTCTTCCACCATTTACTCTATAATTCTCTGGGGGTTTTCTGAGGATGAGGGAAGGAGCAGGCAAGAGAAGAGAATTTACTTTTATCTACTATCCACACCAATTCATGTTTTCCTCAATTCACATTATCAGTCAAAATTTCTTCAAATACTGCCTGTCCTCAATTCTCTCTATCCTTTTCATCCTTGGACCTCATTCTATCAATTATTCTCCAACTTTCTTTCATATTTGCTATCTTTTGACATTCTGGATAATTTCCCAAGAATTATTTTCCAATACATAAATTTTTTCTTCAACAATGTCCAATCTACTCTTTAATATGTTCATTAATGTTTTAGTTGTTCATATTTATCATTTCTAAAAATATTATTTCTCTCTAGTATATTTTTTATTCCAGCACTTCACCCAGCTAATTCATACTACATTTAAATATCAATCTCAATGAGGATATTTCCTGGAAGAAAAAAACCTCCTTGATTCCCTAAGTCTGGATGAAATATCTATCTTATTCATCATTTTACCCTAGCATCTATCATTGTTTCTTATACATAGAAGTTCTTCATGAAATATTTTAACAAAATTGGAATATAATTTACACATCTGTAAACACTGACAGAAAAGCCACTGATGAGTTATTCTTGTAACGATGTTATACTATTACAAGTTATAACTGCAGGCACATCCAGTTCTAAAGACCTTTCATCCAGAGATTTCAAAGAAAAGATTATTTACGTCATCCTAGTAAATATACTCGGAGAAGGCAATGGGACCCCACTCCAGTACTCTTGCCTGGAAAGTCCCATGGACAGAGGAGCCTGGTGGGCTGCAGCCCATGGGGTCACGAAGAGTTGGACACGACTGAACGACTTCACTTTCACTTTTCACTTTCATGCATTGGAGAAGGAAATGGCAACCCACTCCAGTGTTCTTGCCTGGAGAATCCCAGGGACGGAGGAGCCTGGTGGGCTGCAGTCTATGAGGTCGCACAGAGTCGGACACGACTGAAGCGACTTAGCAGCAGCAGCAGCAGCAGTAAATATACTAGCAGGCTGCTTGGCTCAGATGGTAAAGAATCTGTCTGCAATGCAGGAGACCTGGGTTCAATCCCTGGGTTGGGAAGATCCCCTGGAGAAGGGAGAAGACTACCCACTCCATCATTCTTGCATGGACAATTCCATGGACAGAGCAGCTTGGTGGGCTACAGGCCATGGGGTCACAAAGAGTTGGATATGATTGAGTGATTAACACCTTCACTTTTAGCAAATATACTGAAATAAATTACATAATCTATGCTAGTCCAGAATACTGCAACCAACTGAAAAATAATAGCCATTTTTCAATACAGTTATAAACCAAATAATACAACTTGATTTAAAATACCCATAAAGGCCTTTACAAATTTTTAAGTGAGCAAAGTAGAATTCTCATGATACAGTAAGCAGAAAAATACTAAACTCTTAAGATAACCCAGGCAGGCAATGTGGAGACACTGAATAAAAATAAAGGTATTTCAGAACTGGAAACCAATATCCTCAAAGAATGTTACTCACAAATCAAATACCTGAATGCAAAATTTAGCACCTCATCATTAGCGACTTCATTTCCACGGTAATTGAGAATCTGTGGCTAATAGTAACAGAATCAAAATGTACTAACGTTGTAGAACTATGATTAAGGAACAAAAGAGATAACAGGTTACTGCAAAGGTTATTCTGTCACACTGTGGAATATTAATGGCACTTTTCTGTTTAACTCTTAATGAGAAATATAGGAAGATTATATATCCTAAAGTGAAAGTAAAGTCACTAAGTCATGTCCAACATCTTGCAAACAAATGAACCGTAGCCCACCAAGCTCCTCCATCCATGGGATTTTCCAGGCAAGAATAGTGAAGTGAGTTGCCATTTCCTTCTCCAGGGGATCTTCCTGACCCAGGGAAGATCCTTATGTATCTTAAGTAGCACTTAATTACATGGAAAAGGAACTGTTCAAAATTTTAGTTACTTTCTCATGGAAACTTACGTTACCATATGTAAAATAGATAGCTAACGGGAAACTGATATATGTCTCAGGAAACTCAGAGGCTCTATATCAATCTAAAGAGGTGGCATGGGGAAGGAGATGGGAGGGAGGTTCAAGAGGGAGAGGATATATGTATACCTGTGGCTGATTTATTCTGACAGAAAACAAAATTCTGTAAAGCAATTATCCTTCAATTAAAAAATAAATATTTTTTAAAAAAGAAAATAAAGGAAAAAATTTAATTACTTTCAGAAGTTATTGCTTTCCGCTTACAGTGTTGCTGTTGTTCAGTTGCACAGTCGTGTCTCTTTGTGACTCCATGGACTGCAGCACACAGGCCTCCCTGTCCTTCACCATCTCCTGGAGCTTGCTGAAACTCATGTTTACTGAGTCTGTGATGCCATCCAACCATCTCAGCCTCTGTCATCCCCTTCTCCTCCTGCTTTCAATCTTTCCCAGCATTAGAGTCTTTTCCAGTGAATTGGCTCTTCACATCAGGTAGCCAAAGAATTGGAGCTTCAGTCAGCATCAGTCCTTCCAATCAATATTCAGGATTGATTTCCATCCTTTGATCTCCTTATAGTGAGGGGACTCTCAAGAGTCTTTTCCAACACCACAGTTTAAAAGCATCAATTCTTCAGCACTCAGCTTTCTTTATGGCCCAACTCTCACATCTATACATGACTACTGGAAAAACCACAGCTTTGACTATACAGACCTTTGTGAGCAAAATGATGTCTCTGCTTTTTAACACACTGTCTAGGTCTGTCGTAGCTTTTCTTCCAAGGACCAAGTATCTTTTAATTTCAAGGCTGCAGTCACCAGCCATTTTGCAGTCACCAGTGATTTTGGAGCCCAAGAAAATAAAGTCTGTCACTACTTCCACTTTTTCCTCTTCTATTTGCCATAAAGTGATGTGACTGGAAGGCATGGTCTTAGTTTTTTGAATGTTGAGTTTTAAGCCAGCTTCCTCACTCTCTTCTTTCACCTTGTTCAAGAGATTCTTTAATTCCTCTTTGCTTTCTGTCATAAGGATGGTTATCATCTTCATATCTGAGGTTATTGATATTTTTCTTGGAAACCTTGATTCTAGCTTGTGCTTCATCCAGCCCAGCATTTTGCACGATGTACTCTGCATATAAGTTAAATAAGCAGAGTGACAATATACAGCCTTGATGAACTTCTTCCCAATTTGGAACCAGTCCATTGTTCCATGTGCGGTTCTAACTGTTGTTTCTTGACCTGCATACAGGTTTCTCAGGAGATAGGTAAGGTGGTCTGTTATTCTCATCTCTTTAAGAATTTTCCAGTTTGTTGTGATGCACACAGTCAAAGGTTTTGCCATAGTCAACGAAGCAAAAGTAGATGCTTTTCTGGAATTCTCTTGCTTTTATGATCCAACAGATGTTGACAATTTGATATCTTGTTCCTCTGCCTTTTCTAAATCCAGCTTGTACATCTGGAAGTTCTTGGTTCATGTACTACTCTTGAAGCCTAGCTTGGAGGATTTTGAGCATTACTTTGCTAGCATGTGAAATCATTGCAATTGTGCAGTAATTTGAATATTCTTTGGCATGGCCATTCTTTGGCATTGCCCTTCTTATTTCAGATTATTACAGTAATTTGGACTAATTATGAAAGTTAAATTTTATGCTATAACTCAAAAATGATCACTCAAAATGTGCTTTACAGCAAACACAACAATGTATTTTTTTTCATTTCACCAATATGAATAAATTCTACTTCATAAGAAGTCATTTTACTGTTCAAAAGAAATCTTTTCTAAAATGGATACTTTCCAAGGAAGCAAGACATTCCTTATATGTAATTCTAAAGTAATTGTAACACTGTTTAACAGATTAAATATATTATTATAAAAATTACTGATATTATATTCCTTTCTTCTAACACTTCAAATAAAGAAGTAAATTCATATTAAGCAATGACCATTTTATGAATTTTAGATAACTTGTATTTTCCAGTAATAAGTAAAGAAGCCATTCCAGCTTGTTGTTGTTCTTGATTTGCTAAGTCATGTCCAATTCTTTGTGACCCCATGAACTGGAGCGCACCATGCTCTCCTGTCCTTCACCATCTTCCAGAGTCCCGCTTACTATGCCTCATAAAATTGTCATTTGAAAAACTTTATCAGCTTTACTACAGTAACAATTAGCACTTGTGAGTATGTCTGATGGTGACTCTATTTTTTATTTGGGTAAAGAAATCTGCACCAATATACTATAGTCACCATTATAATATATATATATTATCTTGAATTGAGAGGCTATCACAATAACAATTAAAAATCCATTTTAGTCCTATGACTACCATTTAAATATCCCATCTCTTCTATATCCTATCAAAACCACACAAGCAGGACTTCTCTGGTGGTCCAGTGGTTAAGAATCCACCTGACAGTGCAGGAGCCACAGGCTCTATCCCTGGTCTGGAAGGATGCCATGTGTCCTGGGGAAATTAAACCTATGCTTCACAACTACTGAAGCCCATGTGCCCCAGAATCCGTGTGTCACAACTACAGTGTCCACACCGAGAGCCTGTGTTCCCCAACAAGAGAAGTCACTGCAATGAGAAGCCCATGGACCACAGTGAAGAGTAGCCTGCTACAACTAAAGAAAACCCACACGCAACAACGAAGACCCAGCACAGCCAAAAAGAAAGTTTAAAAACAAAAATTTATTAATTAATTAACTTAATGGAAAACACTTAAAAACCAAAACTAGCAAACAAAATTCAATTTTAAAAATTTCAGAAGATAAATATGAACCAGAAACAAATTTTTATGTGTGGGAAACATTTTTATTTGGTCAATAAACCGTTATTTTTAACAATTCAGAGAGTGGCTTAGAAAAGAGATCAAGAGATCATCTATACCAAATATGTTTTTTCAGGTATGTCCATTTTTAGCAATGATCGGAAATCATTTATATTAATAAAAGATCTGCAAGGCCCTCTTTTCCAAATACTAAATAAAAAAATCTGAATCCTCTCCAATGCCTGTAAATTCAGCTTAGATCACAGCAACCCAAACTAGGTATAGTACTTCAAAAAAGGTTTACCCATCTGTGAGTAATAATTTGCATATTAAATAACAAGTAATGATAATAAATCATAACAAAAAATCATAACAAGATACCTCTAAAATAACTTTAAAACAGTTTAAATTATATATACATAAGAATGACCGAGAGAGAGAGATGGATTATCATTTGAGGTATGAATAATGTGAAAGTTTTGAGAGAGAAAGAGAGCATGGGATGGGAGTGATATGTGGCACACAGAATGGTAGCACTGAGTTTGAGTTAAGACAGTGAATTTGACTGGACTAGTCTTCTACAGGACAATCTTCCACCAACAGGTCAACATTTTGTCTATTTTAAAATATCTGTATTTATCAGTGACTAAGTGACTAAACTGAACTGACTGACTGATCAATCTATATATTGGTTGTGTATATGGTTGGCTTGTTGTTCAGTCACTAAGTTGTGTTCAACTCTTTGTGACCCCATGGACTGCAGCACACCAGGCTTCCCTATCCTCTACCATCTCCCGGAGTTTGATCAAGTTCATGTCCATTGAGTCAGTGATGCTATCTAACCAACTCATCCTCTGCTGCCCTCTTCTCCTTTTGCCCTCTATCCTTCCCACTATCAGGGTCTTTCCCAATGAGTCAGCCCTTTGCATCAGCTGGCCAAAGTATTGGAGCTTCACCTTTAGCATCATTCCTGCCAATGAATATTTAGGAGATTTAGTTGATTTCCTTTAGGAGTGACTGGGTTGATCTCCCTGCTGTCCAAGGGATTCTTTTGAGTCTTTTCCAGCACCACAGTTCAAAAGCATCAATTCATATGTGCTCAGTTTTTTTTATGGTCCAACTTTCACATCTGTACATGACTACTGGATAAACTACAGCTTTGAATATACAGACTTTTGTCAGCAAAGTGTTATCTTTGCTTTTTAATATACTGTCTAGGTTTGTCAAATCTATCGTTGGCTTGCTGCTGCTGCTGCTGCTGCTAAGTCGCTTCAGTTGTGTCCGACTCTGTGTGACCCCATAGACGGCAGCCCACCAGGCTCCCCTGTTCCTGGGATTCTCCAGGCAAGAACACTGGAGTGGGTTGCCATTTCCTTCTCCAATGCATGAAAGTGAAAAGTGAAAATGAAGTCGCTCAGTCATCCGACTCTAGTGACCCCATGGACTGCAGCCCACCAGACTCCTCCGTCCATGGGATTTTCCAGGCAAGAGTGCTGGAGTGGGGTGCCATCGTTGGCTTAGGAGGCATTAAATCTCTTTAAGACATGACCACCACCACAACAAAACAAAATGAGGTAAAATAGACTTTCTTTAATCAAGAAAAACTGAGTTATGGGGTGAGAGAAAAGGGTAAGAGAATATCTCAAGCAAAGTAATTTCCTGATTCTTATACACTTACACTGTGAAAACTCAACACACTGTAAATGGACAAGCAAAGAAAGCAAACAACCATGTACAATAAATAAGGTGGCCGATAGCCACACGTGGCTGACTGCCATCAACTAGTCCCAATTGAGATGAACTTTCAGGGTAAAAATTTTGAAGATCTACCACAACATAAAGAATATATAAAATATATCATTAATCATTTCTATTTATTACACATTAAAATAATGACATCATAGATATATTGCATTAAATATATTATTGAAATAAATTTCATCTGTTACTTTGATTTTAGCTACTAAAAATATTTAATTACATATGTGGCTCACATTCTATTTTGATTGGAGAGCACAACTATACAGACTGGAAAAAGAAATAAATGCTTTCCCCATCTGCCTGTTCAGCTGGAGGTGGCCTTACAATAGTTCTGACCAACAGGCCTAAGTTGATGTCTCTTGGGGACTTTTGGAAGGCTTTTGATGTTTCTGACAAAAACGGCTACTTCTGATTAAAAGTAGCTAATACATCAACTTTATCAACCTTCCCCCCTGCTTTCTGCCATGATGCCAGTAGTTAGAGGAGCCATTCTGAGATGATGAAGAGAAGAGAAACTAATGGACCAAGGAGCTAACCATTTCCAACACTGCATTATATGAGAAAAACAAGCACCTTTCATTTAAGCCACTGCAGTAATCCCCAACAGACATAGGATGAAACAGTCTATTATTTTATAATGAACTATGATGTTAGAAGGGCCAAGATGAAAGAAAAATTTCAGATATTCATATGACAAGCTTCGTTAAATATGACAACCTTAAATTTATTCAATAACAGCCATATAGCCAAAAAAATTAAAAGCATTTCTATGTAATCACTTCATAGTTTTGTGTTAGTTTTTTTAAAAAGTCAGACACTAATTTGGATATAACCAAAAATTCACTGATTGTGAAATCAGTGAAGTGACAAACAAATATCAAGGTAATAGCTGAATTCTAAGAACTTCTCAAATATACCATTAAAAATGAGTATAAATATTCAGCAAAACAAACTGTATACCAATACTACTGTTATAAAAGACACAATGCCTAAGCAAAGTCCTGGCTTACAATAGGTGTTCACTCAGTATTTGAGAATAAGTGAACAGTAGGCATTTAGTCGCACATTTCTGATACATGGTACAGAATCTCAGATGGCCACTAAATGTGCTGTTTACAGATGTTTAAATGTGATTAAATGTTTGCAGAATATTGAAGCTTCTTTTTTAAAAAAACTGAGGTATAATTGATGTAACAATATTATATAAATATCAGATATACAATTGAGTTATTTTTTATTGCAGTTATAAAAATACATTAGGGTTAACTGAGTTTATAGAAAGAGTAAACTGCAGGATAAAAAGCTTTTGGGGGGGGTGAGGTATGAATAGAAAGTTACATTAAAAATAATCACAAATGGGAATTCAAGTCAGAGAATAGCAAAGATCTCAGAAAAACTAGTCATCCATAAAAGCAATAGGAATACTGACAAAAATCATACAAATCAACTTTTCCAGAACTCTGAAACTTAAACAAGAGCTTGTCACAATGCAAGGAGCATTAAATAAAGAAAAATGACTGAAATCTCATGTAAGTAGACTAAGCATAGGAATGTATTGAATTGCTTTATTTTCTATTCCCTCTCCCTTGCTTTATTGTAGCCTCATAGTAGTTGTGAAAATTAGCAGACTAAAGCCACCAGAAGGAACAAAAAAGGTATGGAACTCACCCAAATCACTGCCTTGGTAAACTGTCACTATTTGAAGAGTCTGACAGCTTCCTGGATACATTCACTCAGAGAGGTTTTCTTTAAATGATCTGACCTGGAGCTTGTACAATGCATACAGCCTTTCCCTAGGCATATATTACATAGCTGCCTAGGCATAATGAGTGCAACAATTTAATATTTAAACTATCTAAAAACTTTCTTTTTAAAAGATGGGCCATGAGAAGTCCACAGTGGGCTGTGTAAATCTCCAGTACATTCCTGGGAAGCCGTAAGGATATGCACGTGTGTACAGCTGTGCTTCCCTCGCAGCTTATCTGGTAAAGAATCCACCTGCAATGCAGGAGACCCCAGTCCAACTCCTGGGTCAGGAAGATCCCCTGGAGGAGGGCATGGCATTCCACTCCAGTATTCTTGCCTGGAGAATTCAATGGACAGAGGAGCCTGGTGGGCTACAGTCCATGGGGTCACAAAGAGTCGGACATGAATGAGCGACTAAGCACAGCACACAGTTGTGCTTATAATTAGAAAAGACCTGAGACATAATCTCACACCTCCATCTGAACTTAAAGCTTTGCAAAACTAGGAAGCAAAGGTTAAAGGAGAGTTACACACACCTACAAAGAACTAAAGATGATTTGGTGAGAACAACATCTCACTAATACAGAGAATCAGTAAAGATGTACAAATTACAGTAAGGAACCAAAATTTTAAAAAATGAGTTGAAAAGGTTAATAATAAGAATTGTATTCAATAATTATATCAAATTATTGAATTCCATAATTATACTAAAATCGCTCCAAATTATTCTTGAATTACCATGGAATGAAATTACAAATCAGTAACAGAAGAAAATTTGGAAAATTCACCAATATATGAAAATGAAACAATAGCCCGCTAAACAACCAAGGGGTCAAAGAACACATCACAAGGGAAATTAGAAAATATATTGAGATGAATGAACATAAAACTGTAATATAACAAAAATAATGGGATGCAGCTGAGCAGGCTGGAGAGAGAAATTTATAACCACAAATGTCTGTATCTGAAAAGCAGAATGATCTCAAATCAATAACCTCATCTTCTACCTTAAGAAGCTAGAAAAATAAGAGCAAAATAAACCCCTTCAAACCAGAAGAAAGGAAATAATAAGGAGCACAAAGGAAATAAATAAAATAGAAAACAGAAAAACAGTAAATCAGTAAAACCAAAAGTTGATTCTTAGAAAACATCAATAAAACTGATAAATCTTTATCCAAACTGACCAAGTAAAAGAGGAGGTATGATTTAAATTACTAAAGTAAGGAACGGAAGAGGAGATATTAAAGCCAACTTTGGAGGGAAAAAAAGGATTCATAACCTAGATGAAATGGACAAAGTCCTGGAAAGACACAAACTTCCAACACTGACTCAAAAAAAAAAAAATCTGAATAGACACTGAAACAATGATCAAAAATCCTCACAGCAAGGAAACCCAAACCCAGTCAACTTCAGGCTTCACGGTGGCTCAGATGGTAAAGAATCTGCTGCAATGCATGAGACCTGGGTTTGATCCCTAGCTCAGGAAGATCCCTTGGAGGAGGAAATGACAATCGACTACAATATTCTTGCCTGGGAAATAACACTGGCAGAGGAACCTCAGAGGCTACAGTCTAGGAGGTTGCAAAAGAGTCAGACACAAATTAGTGACTAAACAACAATAGCCAGCTTCATCAATGAATTCTACCAAATGTTTAAACAAGAATTAATACAAATCCTTCACAAAATCTTCTAAGAAAGAGGAAGAAATGCTTCCTAACCAATTGAATGAGGACTTTATTAAACTAATACCAAAGTCAAAGATGTTATACAAAGAAACAAAAACAACAAAATATACACCAATATCCATTAAGAGCACTGATGTGAAAATCCCCAACAAAAACTAGAAAATGGAATGAAGCAGTATAAAAAAATTATCTTACATGACAAAGCAATATTTACCCACCACATATTTTAGATTGATTTAAAATAAGAGAATTTGGATTACAGTCAATAAGAACATATAAATGATGAATGTGAAGATAAAAAAGCAAAAAAATTCCAAATCAAAGTTCAGTTCAGTCGCTCAGTCGTGTCCAACTCTTTGCAACCCCATGGACGCCAGGCCTCCCTGTCCATCACCAACTCCTGGAGTTTGCTCAAACTCATGTCCATTGAGTCAGTGATGCCATCCAGCCATCTCAGCCTCTGTCATCCCCTTCTTCTGCCTTCAATCTTTCCCAGCATCAGAGTCTTTTCCAAGGAGTCAGTTCTTCACATCAGGTGACCAGAGTACTGGAGTTTCAGCTTCAGCATCAGTCCTTCCAATGAATATTCAGGACTGACTTCCTTTAGGATTGACTGGTTTGATCTCCTTGCAGTCCAAAGGACTCGCAAAAGTCTTTTCCAACACCACAGCTCAAAAGCATCAATTCTTCGTAATTCAGCTTTCTTTATAGTCCAACTCTCACATCCATACATGACTACTGGAAAAACCACAGCTTGGACTAGACAGACCTTTATTGGCAAAGCAAAGTCTCTGCTTTTTAATACACTGTCTAGATTTGTCATAGCTTTTCTTCCAAGGAGGCAAGCGTCTTTTAATTTCATGGCTGCAGTCACCATCTGCAGTGATTTTAGAGCCCAAGAAAACAAAGTCTCTCACTGTTTCCACTGTTTCCCTATCTATTTGCCACGAAGTGATGGGACCAGATGCCATGATCCTAGTTTTTTGAATGTTGAGTTTTAAGCCAGCTTTTTCACTTTCCTCTTTCACTTTCAGCAAGAGGTTCTTTGGTTCTTCTTCACTTTCTGCCATAAGGGTGGTGTCATCTGTGTATCTGAGTTTATTGATATTTCTCCCGGCAATCTTGATTCCAGCTCATGCTTCATCCAGCTCGGAATTTCACATGATGTACTCTGTATATAAATTAAATAAGCAGGGTGACAAAATACAGTCTTGACATACTCCTTCCCCAATTTGGAACCAGTCTGTTGTTTCATGTCCGGTTCCAACTGTTGCTTCTTGACCAGAATACAGATTTTTCAGGAGACAGGTAAGGTGGGCTGGTACTCCCATGTCTTTAAGAATTTTCCACAGTTTGTTGTGATCCACACAGTCAAAGGCTTTGGTGTAGTCAATAAACCAGAAGTAGATGTTTTTCTGGAACTCTCTTGCTTCTTCTGTGATCCAACAGATGTGGGCAATTTGATCTATGGTTCCTCTGCCTTTTCTAAATCCAGCTTGAATATCTGGAAGTTCTCAATTCACGTACTATTGAAGCCTCACTTGGAGAATTTTGAGCATTACTTTGCTAGTGTATGAGATGAGTGCAATTGTGTGGTAGTTTGACCATTCTTTGGTTTGAACATATTTATAAAAATAGTAAAAGGGATAAGGAAAAGGACAGAAAAAAGGAGATAAAAAGATATCGGACAAAGTGTAAGGGTTGAATATACAAGTAGCTTGGTAAAAGAAAAAGAAATGCAGCACAAACAATATTTCAGTAGACCCTAGGTGAGAACTTCCCAAATCTTATCAAAGATATTAAACTAGAATATTTGAAAACTTCCACATGCCCCATGGAGGATAAATACAAAGAACAGCACAGCTAGCACATCTTAGTGAAACTAATAAAAATCAAATACAAATTTTAAAGCAGCCCGAGTAGACAATATTTTCATAAAAACAATGGAATTCAAGCTGATTTATTAACAAAAACAATGGAAGCCTAATAACAACATATTTAAAGTGTTGAAAGAAAATATCTGTCAACCTAAAATATATTTAAAATTAAAATGGAAACAAAGATATTAAAAAAAAAAATAAGGAATGGACAATGATCCCAGACAGAATATCCCAGGAAAGAAAGGTGATTGTCATAATGGTACATGGGTAGGTATATGTACAGTTGTAAAGAGTCTGTCTGATTGCGGGAGACCTGAGTTCAATCCCTGGGTTAGGAATATCCCCTGGAGAAGGAATTGGCAACCCACTCCAGTATTCTTGCCTGGAGAATCCCATGGAAAGAGGAGCCTGATAGGCTAACAGACCATGGGGGTCAAAAAGAGTCGGACACAACTGAATGACTAACACACAGGTATATGTATATGAATGAATATACAGTTCAATATTGATGTAAACATCAATAATATTGAGATTCTGTTCAGTTTAAAAATACATGTAGTATGAAAATAAATGCAAACAAAACCACAATTGTAGGTAATAAGTAGGTACGTAGAGCTAAAATGTGGTAAGGTTCTTAAATCATCTGTAAAGCAGAAAGCTAAGAAGAACTAAAGAGCCTCTTGATGAAAGTGAAAGTGGAGAGTGAAAAAAGTTGGCTTAAAACTCAATATTCAGAAAACTAAGACATGGGATCTGGTCCCATCACTTCATGGCAAATAGATGGGGAAACAATAGAAACAGTGAGAGACTTCATTTTTTTAGGCTCCAAAATCACTGCAGATGGTGACTGCAGCCATGAAATTAAAAGACGATTGCCTCCTTGGAAGAAAAGCTATGACAAACTTAATAGTGTATTAAAAAGCAGAGACATTGCTTTGCCAACAAAGGTCCGTCTAGTCAAAGTTATAGTTTTTCCAGTAGTCATGAATGGATGTGAGAGTTGGACTATAAAGAAAATTGAGTGCCGAAGAATTGATGCTTGTGAACTGTGGTGTTGAAGAAGACTCTTGAGAGTCCCTTGGATGGCAAAGAGATCAAACCAGTCCATCTGAAAGGAAATCAGTCCTAAATATTCACTGGGAGGACTGAGGGTGAAGCTGAAACTCCAATACTTTGGCCACCTGATGCAAAGAACTGACTCCTTGGAAAAGACCCTGATGCTGGGAAAGATTGAAGGCAGAAGAAGAAGGGGACAAGAGAGGATGAGATGGTTGGATGGCATTACTGACTCTACAGACATGAATTTGAGTAAGATCCAGGAGTTGGTGATGGACAGGGAAGCCTGGTGTGCTGCAGTTCATGGGGTTGCAAAGAGTTGGATACGACTGAGCAACTGAACTGAACTGAAAGCAGTCAAAGTATAAATTTGAGTAGACTCTGAAGTTGCTGTCCTTTCCTAGCCACTATAAAATAATATAACAACTGGCATAACAACAAATTCAATAAATCAAAAAAAAATGTAAGAAGGAAAAAAGGGTACAAAGAATATATCAGGCCAATAACAAACAAAGATAAAAGACTTAAACCAAGATATATCAATATTTACATTAAATGTATATGAATTAAGTACTCCAATTAAAAGAAAAAGATTGCCAGACTAGATTTAAAAAATAATAACTATATGATGCTTACAAAAGATACCAGATACAAATAAGAACACAGTTTGAAAATAAATGAAAGTTTTAGAAATGCCATACAAACACTAATGAAAAGAAACTGGTCTCTCAAGATAAATTTTAACAAAGAAATTTAATAGGAATTAAAATGGGATATTTCCAGCTAAAAAGTACAATAATTTCAAATCATGTGCCTGTAATTTTATAAAAACAAATACACATACATATGTGTGTATATATTATACATACTATAGATACAACATACATATTCATGTACAAGTACACACACATACATACATACTAATAAATCAGAAAGTTACAGAACTAAATGGAGAAAAATAAATTCACAATCACATTTGCAAACTTAATGAACATATCAGACAAAAAACGTACAACATGTAAAAGAAGAGATGAGCATAACTAACGCAGTTTACCTAAGAAATGTATAAAGCAATTTAAACCTAGTGGCATTTTTGCCATGTTTCTATGACACATTAACCAATAACTACCATCGCTTGCATAACCTGTTTCCTTATTTCATCCAGGTATTTGCTCAAAAGCTCTTTTCCAGAAAAGCCTGTCCTGATAAACTCTACTTAAAACAGTTTTATGGTTTTATTTTCTATTTTCCCCCTTACATGCTTAAAAAAAATTAAGTATCACTTCTGGACATTATAGCCTATATTTAAATATTTATTAATTCTGTTTTCCTTATTATAATACAAATTTCATGGCATTATAGACTAATATCTTTTTTCACTGCTATATTCTATTTGGTCTATTTTAGAAACTCAATAAATGTTTGCCAAATAAGCATGGTTCATGCAAGAATGCATGACTGAGTGAACGTGCAAAACATGAATAAACAGGCAAACTCTGAGTCAGCCTGGTTGCCCTCAATACTTGAACATGAAGATGTCACATGACATGTGTCACTCATATCTGTACAGAATAAGCAGAGATAGAACACTTTCAATAGAATGAATGGACTCTGGCGCCAGACCACATAGTTTAAATCCCAGAGCTGTCAATGACTATTTGTGTGATCCTGGACAAGTTACTTCTTGACTCTCCATTATTTTCATCATTTGTGAAAGGAAGATAATAACTATACCAAGTCGATAGTTTTGTGACGATTAAAATTGTTTATATGTGCAAAGTACTTTGAACAATGATAGCAAGGAATAAATGCTATTATGTAAGTGTTATGTTATTATGTTAAGAGTTAACTACTACTATTATCATTGTTATTGCTTCCTATAAATTAGAGAAACAAGAATAATAATACCTTTTTATTCTTAGAGGAAAACATCTATAAATAGTTTTGAGTAACCTATTCATTTTTGTGTGTACATTGTTGAAAAGCACGAACTAAGAATACCTTGTAACACCTTAATAATTATAGAGATTTATTCTATTAAAAGACAGAAACCCTCAAGTTCAGCTTGAAAACCATTTCACATCAAAAGATAGTCTGTAACACAAAAGTACCCACACAATAAACAGAAGCAAAAAAAAAAAGGTCTGCAGTATTTTAAGGAGAAAACATGCAAAAAAAGCAAAAGTCAAAACTCACTAAATAAGTTAAAAACCTATCTTTAAAATTAAAGTCTCAATATATAAGAGAAAAAACCATATCTTAAAGTATCTAACAAAGGTCACCTAGAAATCATTGCTTAGTATGCTGGCTCCCAATCAGACCCAATGCTTGCTATTTATGCCCTGTGCAGTCCCCTCTCACGTTGATTTAAGACTGACCAATGTAATAGAGGATACTGTAAAATGATGGAGGGTGACTTCTGAGACTAGGTCGTAAAAAAAGCACTGTACTTCCATTTTGCTCTTTGGAATCACTTTCTCTGAAAAAAGCCACCTGACATATAGAAAAGGCACTCAAGCAGCTCTATGGAGAGGCTCTTGCCCACAACCATGTGAGCGAACCATCCTAGGGCCTTCCAGGCTCAGTAAAGCCTTCAGTTAACTGTAAATCTGGCTGATTATTTGAATCCAACTTATGAGAGACTCCATGTCAGCAACACCCTGATTAGTTTCTCCTGAATTCCTGACTCACTGAAACTATGAGATAATAAATGTTTGCTCTTTTAAGCCACTAAGCTCTGAGGCAATTTGTTACTCAGAAATAGGTAGTTTATATAGTAAGAAATTAATTCCACATGTCATCCAATCTAAAAGCATTTGAAAAGATCTTCTGGGTTTTGATGGTAAAGGCATCTTTGCAAAATAAAAAGGAAATGGCACATGATACACAGTTGGCAAAAAAGACTTTTCCAGGTTTCATGTGAAACAGACACCTACAGATTTGTATAGTATTTTTATGTAGAAGGCTTACAACCTACACACTTCTACCAAAGAGCTAAAGAAATAATCATCTGACCATTCCTGAAAAAACAAGGCTTCAAACATATTTATCTAAAGGAACTGGACTTTGCAGGATCATTTGACAAATTTCCATCAGTACAACTGGTTCTATGACCACTCCAAATGTTATCCCCAGTTAGTTATGCCCTATTAGTTATCCCCAGTTAGTGTTATCCCCTATTTCCACTTAAATTTTAAGCTTGTAGAAAAATGTTTGAGGTTTCTGTTTTCAAAACTGACATGATACTGTGACTTGTGATCAATCATTCAGTTCAGTTCAGTTCAGTTCAGTCACTCAGTTGGTCCAACTCTTTGCGACCCCGTGAATCGCAGCACGCCAGGCCTCCCTGTCCATCACCAACTCCCGGAGTTCACTCAGACTCACGTCCATCAAGTCAGTGATGCCATCCAGCCATCTCATCCTCTGTCGTCCCCTTCTCCTCCTGCCCCCAATCCCTCCCAGCATCAGAGTCTTTTCCAATGAGTCAACTCTTCGCATGAGGTGGCCAAAGTATTAGAGTTTCAACTTTAGCATCATTCCTTTCAAAGAAATCCCAGGACTGATCTCCTTCAGAATGGACTGGTTGGATCTCCTTGCAGTCCAAGGGACTCTCAAGAGTCTTCTCCAACACCACAGTTCAAAAGCATCAATTCTTTGGCGCTCAGCTTTCTTCACAGTCCAACTCTCACATCAATACATGACCACAGGAAAAACCATAGCCTTGACTAGACAGACCTTTGTTGGCAAAGTAATGTCTCTGCTTTTGAATATCCTATCTAGGTTGGTCATAACTTTCCTTCCAAGGAGTAAGCATCTTTTAATTTCATGGCTGCAGTCACCATCTGCAGTGATTTTGGAGCCCCAAAAAATAAAGTCTGACACTGTTTCCACATCTATTTGCCATGAAGTGATGGGACCAGATGCCATGATCTTCGTTTCCTGAATGTTGAGCTTCAAGCCAACTTTTTCACTCTCCACTTTCACTTTCATCAAGAGGCTTTTTAGTTCCTCTTCACTTTCTGCCATAGAGTCATATAATAGCATAATACTAGAAAAGGGACATTAAAAACATACAGGCATTTCCCCATCTCCATTTATAATGATTTAGCAGATATAATCTAACACACAACATACAATTAACATTTTTTAATAGTTTAATAAAAAATAAGAGCAAATCCAAAATGTAATAGGAAAGACAAAATTTCACCCTTTGTAAATCTTTACTTTCAAAGTGTTCTTTAAGACTTAATAGTTTTGGGGACATCAAAGTCTAAAAGGTCCCTTATTTTATTAAAGAATTATGAATCTTTTCATATAATGAAGCCTTTCCACAAAAAGGAAGGAAAAATTAAACACAAAATAAAATCTCATATTTTTCCAGTAGTCATATATGGATGTGAAAAAGACTATAAAGAAAGCTGAGGGCTGAAGAATTGATGCTTTTGAACTGTGGTGTTGGAGAAGACTCTTGAGAGTCCTTGGACTGCAAGGAGATCAAACCAGTCAATCCTAAAGGAAATCAGTCCTGAATATTCACTGGAAGGACTGATGCTGAAGCTGAAACTCCAGTACTGTGGCCACCTGATGTGAAGAACTGACTCAATGGAAAAGACCCTGACGCTGGGAAAGATTGAAGGCAGGAGAAGGGGACGACAGAGGATGAGATGGTTGGATGGCATCACCTACTCGATGGACATGAGTTTGAGTAAGCTCCGGGAGTTGGTGATGGACAGGGAAGTCTGGCATGCTGCAGCCCAAAGACTCACAAAGAGTGGGACACAACTGAGTGACTGAACTGAACTGAACTGATGGGAGTATGTGAGGTTCTTTAATGTTAAATAAAATAAGTTTCTCAGGAGCCATTCCGAATGATACAGTTCCTGCTTCTTTTAATCGACTTTTAGGTTATTTATGGAGTATGTCATAGAATGTAACATAGAATACCATGTGGTAGTTCATTACTTTGCCCCCTCCAACAGATATAAATGAGTTCTCTCTATTAATAAACAGAAGGACTGACTTAGGTGAACTTTGTATTTAGTTAATAGATATATAAGATTGGTCTGATTCCCAACCCCTCCCCTACCCAAAATATTTGAGCACCACTATTTCACAACACTATAAAAACTGAGAACTAGTTGGATGAAATAAAAACATGCAGTTCTTTGATAAATAAAACAGAAGAAACCATAAGTAGTTACTGTTATTATTATTATTGCTTCTTTATTATTTACCTATATTTCTAATTAGGTTTTACTTATGTGTATTAAAAAGGCACAGTGGATGTATAAGATTATGAACTACTGGTGGGCAGGGCTACATGTACCAATTTCATAGCACTCCGAGTGCAGTCCAGTGATGACTTTACTGTTTAGTATGATAAATTGTTCTTTGTAGGAAAAAATAATAACTAATATATAACTATATAATATATCTACTCTTTGATAGAATTCTCACTGTATATGTTGGTGGTTTAGTCACTAAGTGGTGTCCGATTCTTTGTGACCCCATGGACTGTGGTCCGCCAGACTCCTTTGTCCATGGGATTTCCCATGCAAGAATATTGGAGTGGGTTGCTATTTCTTTCTCCAGAGGATCTTCCTGACCCAGAGATCAAATCCATCTCTCCTGCATTGCAGGCAGACTCTTTACCGCTGTGCCACCAGGGATGCCCTTCTCAATGTATATACCATCTCAATAATAATAGCTTTTTACTTCAACTGTGACACAATTCAAAATATGTTAGCATATGGGTCTGTCTGTATGTTTTTTCAAGCATTAGGGCCTATGAAAAATTTCTCAACTTTGTGATAGAGTTATTTTCAAATTTCCTAATAAGAATAAGAACATGATATTTATCTTTTGAAAAAAATTAAGAACTCTACTGAAGTCAAACAAAAATAACAAAACATGATAAATGAATTTTTACTATTAAAAGGATGGGTTACAAAAAGCAACAAAAGAAGAGAAGACAATAATTCTGAGAAAATCTGGAAAGGCTTTTATTTTTATAGCTACTAAAATTTCTGAAAGTTACAAGGTTTTATTTCAGAATACCTGAAACAGAGCCTTCACAGTAGAGTTTTACAACTGTTACATATTTTGTTTATTTTTTAAAGTGCTTTGCATTGATAATATAAAGACTTTTCAGCTGAGCATTCAAAATCCCTTATCTGACTATATGAATTTAAGAATAACCCAATTTACACAATTAAAAATAAGTTTTAAAAAGTAAAAGAAAAAAGTTATTCTCAGAGATGAAATTTAGCACTACAAAATTTGGGAAAATCATACCTCATCAGTGTTGTAGATAATCTGGAGTCCTGAGGAAATCATTTCCACAAGGTAAAGGAGATAGAGGGACACTGCATTTATCTGAAAACCAACAAACACTACAATAGGTTAGAGAAAACCAAAAAAATACTATGGTACAAAATTAAATGTAAAAGCTAAAATTACAAGTCATTTGCTCTTGTAGTAGCATATCTAACTGTTTTCTTTCCTATGAAAAACTAAAGGAGCTGTGGATTTAGTTCATAATAAAAATCTCAGCTTTGTATATAAAACTCTAAAATCCTCAAATTCACTGTGATGGTTAAGCTGATCAGGGGTATTTTTATGACATTTGCTTTCTAAGATTTATATTGAAACTGTAGATTTAAGCACTTCTACTTTGAAATAGTTTTGTCCCTTGGGCAGCTATGTAATGTGAATCCAATTTAAGTGCAGGTAAATGAAAAAATTATTGGACAGTAAGACATTAGGACTATGCCACCATAAAGAACAGGTAGCACATCCTGTATTCAGAGAACACAGAACTTACATCAGCAACTGTAGGAATATATTAATCAAACATTTAAAATATATTTATGAAAAAAAGTATTCTAAAAATGAGGCTCTTTTAGTTTATTAGTCTATTAAAGATAAACATTATATGCTCTAAACAAAACAAACAAAAGAAGACAATAATGTCCCCTTTAACCAAAAATAAATACTCTCATAGAATTCTGAATGGGCTATATACATTTTCTCGAGGAAATAAGCAGTGAAAGATAAATAGCACAACATGGACAAACCTTGAAAACATTACACTAAAAGAAAGAAATCAGTCACATTAGACCACATGGCATATGATTCCATTTATATGAAATGTACAAACTAGGCTTGTTCATACAGACAGAAAGTAGACTGGTAATTGCCTACAGTGGGGGTCTTTGAAGGAGTTGAGGAGTGACTGCTAACAGGTACTGGATTTCGCTCTGGGGTGATGAAGATGTTCTGCAATGTTGAAAGTTGTATACTTTACATAGGCAAATTGTTTATTATATGAATTATATCTCAATAAAGTTATCCAATAAACAAATACATGAGAAGCAGTGAAAATTTTTCATTTAGCCAGGAAACAGTTAACTTGAGGTAAAAACAAAGAGGAGGTAAGACATAATTTTCTTATCATACAATTCTAACCCAGAAGATTATTATCCACTAACAGCCTTGCTGCCTTGTGCCTTCGCTGATTCTCCTCCAATCCTTTCTGAAAAACGGACAGAAAGTTGGGGCAGAAAATTATTTGTGCCCTAGATTCCTTGGATAAAGCAGCTGTGTGCCACCGGGGCCTGCCAGTGGGGGTAACTCTCTCAGGAATCAGGACTATCCTGAATGTCTCTTGACTTCCCAGCACTCAAAGTCCAGTTGGTTTCAGGGTCTTATCAAGGTCCAAGTGGGTCACATAAGAAAATGTAGGATTCTAGTTTAAGGCGTTTTATAATAGACCAACATTAACTCTTAAGTGACTTTTCTCAGAACATAGTAAGCAAGAGCTTCATCCCATTGGGTCACCCAAATATTCTCATAGAGCACTGACACTGGCCTGTCAGAAATGAT
The DNA here is from genome assembly GCF_027580195.1 of Bos mutus. Taxonomy (NCBI): domain Eukaryota; kingdom Metazoa; phylum Chordata; class Mammalia; order Artiodactyla; family Bovidae; genus Bos; species Bos mutus. The sequence continues at coordinate 46,707,788 of NC_091634.1, forward strand.
CTCAAAGAAATTTCATTTCCATGGGGAGGGAGGACGAAGGAGGGTTCAGGATGGGGAACACATGTATACCTGTGGCAGATTCATTTTGATATATGGCAAAACCAATACAATATTGTAAAGTTAAATAAAATAAAATTAAAAAAAAAGAAATTTCATTTCTATTGACAGCCAACTACAGCAATATCTCAAAGAACTCTCTGCTATGATTTTTAAGAGGCTTCTGTGAGAAAATATCAGTAAGTGGCAAAATGTACGGGGCTTCCAAATAACAGGTTGACCAGCATTTATTTGAAACCTACTATGTGCTAGGCACTAAGTTTAAATTCTGAAATACAAAAATAAATGAATTGTTATCTTCTAAAAACCCTATGTCAAACAGCAAACATATCTGTGAAAGCAAAAGGTACAGAAAACCTAATTATTTGAAAAATTATGAGACAGCTGAGCAACTACATATTTATTTATGTATAAATATATACATATTTATATATACATATACATATAAATATATACAGCTGAGCAACTACATATATTTATGTAACATTAAATCTCCATAGAACTGGTTACAAATAACCATTAAGAGTTTCTGCTGTGTAGAAATGGGGACACTGAACTTTCTGTGTTTGGAGGAGTCATTCTAAAGTAAGACATTTCAGATCTCTAGAGAGAAAGGAACTCTAAAAAGGAGATACTCGTATTTTAGTAAGGAATATATGAATAGTAAGTATTCTATTCTAAAGACAACAGAACCAAACGCTGAAGAGGAAGAAAATCCATTAAAGATAAATAGCATATATAATACTTGTATACTAGAAACAAGGCAAAGGGGTACACAGATATGAGAGAAAAAATGAAAACAAAATATGAACCTTTACAGTGTATTGTTAGCATATAAAATTTATATATATATATAAAATGTCTTTTGGAATTATCATTTTAGTGGTACGTTTTTAGCATCATTGAAGGCTGATGTATTAGAAATGGACTGTCACGTACAAAGACTTCTGATTTGTTGTTATATTACTGTCAGTTGTCTTTTATTCTCTGGTTCCTAAATATTGAAATTCCTCTAAATTGGATAATGAGCACAAGCTTTTGTCACTGAAAGAGCTGTAGGATCCGTTCTTCTAGAGAGTAGTATTCTAATCCCTCCAGCTGCCCTTTTTGCTTTTGGACCAAGAATGCAATAATATTTAATGTGCAATCACAATAACTAATTCAGTTCCACTGGGATTTCTTCATTTCATGGCTGATTCTCTACTTCCATTTTGAACAATTTAAGCTTTAAAAAATGTAAATCTAATTTTTTAAAAATGTAAATAGCCTCAAACATTCTATGATATAGAGTAAAAATGCAGAAGAAAATGTGTAGTCTTCTCTTTTTACCTGAAGATGACCGTATTCCTCATAGGAGAGGATCTCATCTCCTGTATGTACATTGAAAATGGAGTGAAGACATGTTGTTGGGCGTGGATCCTGCTTAAATTGCTGGACCTGGAATAAAATATAAAATTTAAATGATGCTACTAATTCACATTGTAATCCAAAATCAGAGATTATATATTTTTCAAGAGACTTTTTAATGGGGAAAGCTACAGCTTACAGACAGAGGATACAACAAAGCAGAATGTAACTTTTTCTAAAGAAACAAAATAGATAAAATTCATCATTATTAATGTAATACAGTTAACATGACTGTTAAATACTTAACTGATACTTCACAAACAACTGACGTATAATAGGAAGCTTGTTAATGTATTAGCATTGACTTTTGTAATGTTTTCCATCTTATTTTAGAGTCAAATAATGGTTTCCTCTATGGGACTGGATTTCACAGACTGTATCCCACTGTACTGCGCTTTGGAAATGCTTCCATGACACTCAATGAAAGAGCGCTTAAGGCCACATTCTAATTCAATAAGTTTTCAAAACACCAAATGCTTTTTCTTTCTCCAAGATTTACAAATTGATACCATGCTCCTGTCAACATGTTTTCATTTCTTTCACCACACATACTGTCATTACTAAGGCACCAATTCCAAGAGAATATAGGCCATATTTTTACTTATTAACTCAAAATAAAATTTAATCATTTTTGAATACTCATTAACTAAGTATTAAATGACAAAAGGAGACAAACTCCAAGGACAAGCAGATATTAATTCAATTTTGCAAAAATCTGCTAATAAAGTTATATGCCAAGTATGTCTACTACTAGTTCCCTGGAAATATAAGATGAATAGGAACAAAGAATGAACAGAACGACACATCGGTTCAGTTCAGTTCAGTTGCTCAGTCGTGTCCGACTCTGTGACCCCATGAATCGCAGCACGCCAGGCCTCCCTGTCTATCACCAACTCCCGGAGTTCACGCAAACTCATGTCCATCGAGTCGGTGATGCCATCGAGCCATCTCATCCTCTATCGTCCCCTTCTCCTCTTGCCCCCAATCACTCCCAGCATCAGAGTCTTCTAAAACGAGTCACTCTTTGCATGAGGTGGCCAAAGTACTGGAGTTTCAGCTTTAGCATCATTCTTTCAAAACAAATCCCAGGGCTGATCTCCTTCAGAATGGACTGGTTGGATCTCCTTGCAGTCCAAGGGACTCTCAAGAGTCTTCTCCAACACCGCAGTTCAAAAGCATCAATTCTTCACCACTCAGCTTTCTTCACAGTCTAACTCTCACATCCATATGTGACCACTGGAAAAACCATAGCTTTGACTAGATGGACCTTTATTGGCAAAGTAATGTCTCTGCTTTTTAATATGCTGTCTAGGTTGGTCATAACTTTCCTAGCAAGGAGTAAGCGTCTTTTAATTTCATGGCTGCAATCACCATCTGCAGTGACTTGGGAGCCCAAAAAAATAAAATCTGTCACTGTTTCCACTGTTTCCCCATCTATTTCCCATGAAGTGATGGGACCAGATGCCATGATCTTCGTTTTCTGAATGTTGAGCTTTAAGCCAACTTTTTTACTCTCCTCTTTCACTTTTATCAAGAGGCTCTTTAGTTCCTCTTCACTTTCTGCCATAAGGGTGGTGTCATCTGCATAGCTGATGTTATTGATATTTCTCTCAGCAATCTTGATTCCAGCTTGTGCTTCTTCCAGCCCAGTGTTTCTCATGATGTACTCTGCATATAAGTTAAATAAGCAGGGTGACAATACACAGCCTCGACATACTCCTTTTCCTATTTGGAACCAGTCTGTTGTTCCATGTCCAGTTCTAACTGTTGCTTCCTGACCTGCATACAGGTTTCTCAAGAGGCAGGTCAGGTGGTGTGGTATTCCCATCTCTTCCAGAATTTCCCACAGTTTATTGTGGTCCACACAGTCAAAGGCTTTGGCATAGTCAATAAAGCAGAAATAGATGTTTTTCCGTGATCCAGCGGATGTTGGCAATTTGATCTCTGGTTCCTCTGCCTTTTCGAAAACCAGCTTGAACATCTGGAAGTTCACGTTTACGTATTGCTGAAGTCTGGCTTGGAGAATTTTGAGCATTGCTTTACTAGCGTGTGAGATGAGTACAACTGTGCGGTAGTTTGAGCATTCTTTGGCATTGCCTTTCTTTGGGACTGGAATAAAAACTGACCTTTTCCAGTCCTGTGGCCACTGCTGAGTTTTCCAAATTTGCTGGCTATTGAGTGCAGCGCTCTCACAGCATCATCTTTCAGGATTTGAAATAGCTCAACTGGAATTCCATCACTTCCACTAGCTTTGTTCATAGTGATGCTTTCTAAGGCCCACTTGACTTCCCATTCCAGGATGTCTGGCTCTAGGTCAGTGATCACACCATCATGATTATCTTGGTCGTGAAGATCTTTTTTGTACAGTTCTTCTGTGTATTCTTGCCACCTCTTCTTAATATCTTCTGCTTCCATTAGGTCCATACCATTTCTGTCCTTTATCGAGCCCATCTTTGCATGAAATGTTCCCTTGGTATCTCTGATTTTCTTGAAGAGATCTCTAGTCTTTCCTATTCTGTTGTTTTCCTCTATTTCTTTGCATTGATCTCTGAGGAAGGATTTCTTATCTCTCCTTGCTATTCTTTGGAACTCTGCATCCAGATGCTTACATCTTTCCTTTTGTCCTTTGCTTTTCGCTTCTCTTCTTTTCACAGCTATTTGTAAGGCCTCCCCAGACAGCCATTTTACTTTTTTGCATTTCTTTTCCATGGCGATGGTCTTGATCCCCATCTCCTGTACAATATCACGAACTTCAGTCCATAGTTCATCAGGCACTCTATCAGATCTAGTCCCTTAAATCTATTTCTCACTTTCACTGTATAATCATAAGGGATTTGATTTAGGTCATACCTGAATGGTCTAGTGGTTTTCCCTACTTTCTTCAATTTAAGTCTGAATTTGGCAATAAGGAGTTCATGATCTGAGCCACAGTCAGCTCCTGGTCATGTTTTTGCTGACTGTATAGAGCTTCTCCATCTTTGGCTGCAAAGAATATAATCAATCTGATTTCGGTGTTGACACTTTGGTGATGTCCATGTGTAGATTTCTCTTGTGTTGGTGGAAGAGGGTGTTTGCTATGACCAGTGCGTTCTCCTGGCAAAACTCTATTAGCCTTTGCCCTGCTTCATTCCATATTCCGAGGACAAATAAAAGCAATGAGTTTCTTCTCCCTTTGAAAGATATAAATGATAGTATCTGAGTATTCATGATCTTGACTTGTTTTACTTGGCTAAGGAAGCGCATAGAACCATACTCTCTTTTCCATCTTCAAGTTTCTTTTCATCCTTAAAGTATTGTCTTAATAAGATCTTCTCTAATAAAGTCCCTTCTGAACCAAAACTAAAATTCCTTCCTCTGGACTCCCATACCAGGGTGCTTATCCTTTATTTATTTCTCTAGTGTTTCGTTTTTATTAGTTTTCTGTATCTCCCACTATCTTTCAAGCTTCAAGAAGTTATACTCTCCAATATGGCAGGCACTAGCTATATGTGACAAACTGAACTCAGTTCAGTTCCGTTGCTCAGTCACGTCCAACTCTTTGAGACCCCATGGACTGCAGCACGCCAGGCATCCCTGTCCTGCACCAACTCCTATAGCTTGTTCAAACTCATGTCCATCGAGTTGGTGATGCCATCCAAACATCTCATCCTCTGTCATCCCCTTCTCCTCCCACCTTCAATCTTTCCCAGCATCAGTGTCTTTTCCAAGGAGTCAGTTTTTCACATCAGGTGGCCAAAGTATTGGAGTTTCAGCTTCAGCATCAGTCCTTCCAATGAATAACCAGGACTGATTTTCTTTAGGATTCATTGGTTTGATCTGCTTGCTGTCAAAGGAACACAGGAGTCTTTTCCAACGCCATAGTTCAAAAGCATCAGTTCTTCAGCACTCAGCTTTCTTTATGGTTCAAATCTCACATCCATACATGAATACTGGGAAAACCATAGCTTTGACAATACAGACAATTAAATGAAATTTAGAAATTCAAGTTTTCAGTCACAATGGCCCCATATCAAGTGCTCAAAAGCCACATGTGACTAGTGGTTTCTCTGTTGTTCAATACAGTAACACAGAACATTTAGATCATCACAAAAAAATTTGACAGTACTGTTACAGAGGGCTATCACACCTTTCCACCCCTCCAAGAACCCTACATAAACACATATGTTATGTTATGCATGTGTGTTCAGGTGTGGCCAATTCTGTTGGACCCTATGCACTGCAGCCCACCAGGCTCCTGTGTCTGTGCGATTTTCCAGCTAAGAATATTGAATTGTGTTGCCATTTTCTCCTCCAGGGGACCTTCCTGATTCAACCCACATCTCCTGCAGCTCCTGCATTGGCAGGTGTTTACTTTTACCACTGAGCTATCTGCAAGCCCTCCCTAAGGTTGAAATCAACAAAATTAAAGTCAGGAACTATCAGCAGATAATCAGAAATGAAAGAATGAGGGTAAAGGTATGGATGTACACACTCCACCTATGTAGTGACCAAGCTATCCTATGTTAACTCAGAAAAGGTGAGATGGCTACCCCATCTCAGTGTCTGAAACTGCTGGTAACTGTCTCAGGGTACACAAATATAGAAATCAATGTGGTCATTACTTTCATAGTACCATGACTATTCTCAAAGCATTGAACATTTTTCTGGGCTCTTAAGACAAAAATGTTAAATTAAAACAGAATATATTTTGCCCACTTGATAAGTATCTAAATGGATAAGGTTTTATTAGTTTAATAAAGTGATTGCTGCAGGTGACAAAGCAGTGTTTGTCATTTGTCTTCAAGACACACAAGTACCCAGCATGAGAATTTATAATCAATGATTGTGCCTGAGGAAAGGTAACTATTAAATGATCAAAGATGATCAAACAGTGAATTATATAATTATGCTTTGAGTCTTAAAGCTGTAAAAAGACAATTTAAAATTTCAGGGGGAAAAAAGACCCAAATTCAATAAGCTTTGCAAATTAATGAAGCATATTGTATACAAAATATAGACAAAAAGTACTCTTGAGAGCAGCCAAAATCAGGAGGATATTAATTAGTATTGTATGATATCTGGCATATGGCAAGTAAAAGTAAAGAATTATTTATTGAAGTAAGAATTTCTAGATTAAAAGAAATCTAGAATAATGTTTTTTCCTTCTTGCATTTTATTTAGACTTTTCCTCAAAATTTTAATCACTGTGAATAAGCAAGTTTATCATTCAGGAAAAGGTACTGAGTATTTTGTGATGACAAAATACTCTTAAAAACATCCTTAATTTATAGACTTAAAATATACACTGAGGTAGGAAAATCATCTCATAAGGGAATCCAGGAAAAATAAATTTTATAAAAATTTAATGATTTCTCATGAATTATAAAGTACTTAGGAAGCATTTTCAGGAAATAAATTTTTTATGCAGACAATTAGGGACAGCAACATTCATAGCACACTGTAAAGCAGATCCCTATTTTCTGAACTATGAACTGTAAATTGAATCCATTTTGAAATCTGAATGCTCCTCTTTAAGAAGTATTAATAAAAATAGGTATATGAACACCTAGAGGTAAAAAATAACTAATGTTAATAGTAGAAATTAATACAAGCACAAAGAAAATAATAGAAATTAGATTGCTCTATATTCTTCAAATCAAGGAGAACTATTCACTCAAATAAATTAAAACATCCCATTTAGGTAGTATTATTAGAAAACATATCAGGAAGCATGCTTTACAACGAGAAGCAAAAAATTTTCACTAAGTCATTATTTTACGTCAGAAGATGAGCTTTAAGGTCAAACAGCACATGAACATTACAAATATGCTTTACTTTAGTTTTAAGGGAGGGCCAAAAGATAAAAGTACACATTTAAAAGTATGGTAACAATGTCTACTGCTATGAAATCATGAAGGAAATAGTGAGCACCGAGGTGAAGGTATGCTGCTGCTGCTGCTGCTAAGTTGCTTTAGTCATGTCCGACTCTGTGCGACCCCATAGATGGCAGCCCACCAGGCTCCGCCGTCCCTGGGATTCTCCAGGCAAGAACACTGGAGTGGGTTGCCAGTTCCTTCTCCAGTGCATAAAAGTGAAAAGTGAAAAGTGAAAGTGAAGTCGCTCAGTCGTGTCCGACTCCTAGCGACCCCATGGACTGCAGCCTACCAGGCTCCTCCATCCATGGGATTTGCCAGGCAAGAGTACTGGAGTGGGTGTGGTGGGAGGTAATTAGTTGCGTGCATGGTTTAGTCTTACTGAGTCATATGTGCATTGTAGCAATACCTTCTATTCCTACTGTAAGGTTATGGGGTTCAAGAAAGATTATACCAATAACAGTGTTTTAAAATTTGTAAAATTCTACATTATGTAGTATGCAGAAATACCAAACGTGATCCTAATGTGATCTGTACCTTCTTACAACTCACGTAAGTCAAAAAAAGATAATCCTTTGTAATTTAAGGAATTCAAAGATAGCTTAAGTTACATTCAAGTTGTATTCAAAAGAATACCAAACTATGAATACTTGTTAGTAAAGTTGAATAATATTTAGAAAAGGACATTAACAAGATTAAACAAGTCACAAAGAAAAAACTTTATAGTACATCATTTTCTTCCTTTTCAAAAACAATTATAACTTAAGTATGTCAACCGGGTTAGCAAGCACATGAAATTCATGGTTCACACAATGTTTTCTCGAGAGAAAAGGTGAATTCATACACATTAAGCATTCATGAAATGATAAATGTGAAACAAATAGTAAACTTCTCACACTTAGGGAAAAAAACTTTAATCACAATTACTTCAATATGTTATACAAATTTAATTCAAATATTAAATGTCAATATGACATATTACTTTATTTCAAGCATTGAAAAACCTTTATAATAATGATTTGCAAAGTCAAATCTCAGTAGACAAATTATGGGTTTTTCATATATCTCTATTATCAACTTGTGAATAAATTTACTTTCTGCAAACTAATTTTTTTTGTTGCCATATTTTGGTGACAGAATATATAGGATTTTTTTTTTTTTTTTTTTTTGCGTTTTTGACTTCAGGTCAGGTCTTAAAAAATGTGCTATCACAAAAACTTAATATAATATCCATATGATACAGATATACAAAATATTAAGTGATTAAAATTGCCTGTATTAACTACTGAAGTGCATCTTTACTAATAAATCATCAAACCTGGGAGTGGTCGTTGAGGAACCATGATGTAAATTTATTAACGTACTACAATATATTAGGACCTGGAAACACAGAGATGTAGGTAAGTAGGGGGAATATCACATTATATTTGTATAGAGCTTTATAGTTTAAAAAGTTTTATTATGTACATTGTTTAATTTCCAAAATAATCCTGTAAAGTCTGCTGTTTTCTAAGCCTTTAATTCCTGCCCTCTTTATATATAAAAGTGAATGAATTATTATATTTCTAAACTAAAGTTCAATTAGAGTAATGACATGTACAAAAGGAATTTTGATAAGGATTTTCTTATTTAATACAATACTGGTTAGAATTATGCATATCATGAGGTTCTTGGGAAACTATTTATTTGAGCAAACACCAGATGCAAAATACAAATTTAAGCCCATATAACAGTTGCCAATCAATCTTGCTTAAGCTATTTCTTCAATTTCAGTATTTCAAAACCCTGGGCTGGGAAGGCAGAGCTGTTTTAATCTATCTAGACTGCCCCCAGGATGTGGCTTTACCTTTTGAAAGTACATCCTTCTTCAGAAGATGCTATTGCTATACTGGTTAAATTAATCCCTCAGGACGATGTGAGAATTTCAGTCCATACCACAGTGTTTTACCTTATCAGCCTGACGCATGTAGCAGTAGAGAATTCCTCTCATACATTTTATAGCCGAGTGCTCCAGCTCATGGGTCCTTCCCTTGTCATCATCAATGCGCCTGGGTGAGAGAGATAACTCATGAAACAAATTGGAAATGCATTTGAAAAGGAAGCAGAGCTTTTGATAATTAAGTATTTATCTGGCTAATCCTATGTTCTGGTAACAACTACTAATTCTGTAACAGTGAAGCTTCATTTTCCCAGCGGATGTAGAAATGTTTTAAAAAAAAATCTCATGATGAAATTGTGCAAATTTCCCCTTGTCTTAAGGAAGTAAGTCAACTGTGTTAAAAATAGTGTATAATATTTTCAACACTGACTTGGCTGAAACTTTAAAGGATATTTCTATATTAGAAAAATCTACCAATGGATTTTTTAAATTCACCATTTACAGAGCACGGGCAATTTTAAATACCAATCCCTTTAGGTTATGCAATGATCACTTGGATCCAAAGAAGTGTAGATTAAGGTAGGCCCATGTCTCCTTTCTCTGCTATGTGCTTAACAATGCCAGAATGGGCACTTCAGTCAGCAGTGCCTTCAATCAAATGCATCCAGGACGATACTGATGTATTTGGGCATCAAGTTTTACATTCTCAGGTCTTAGTTTAAAATCAATTGACCACAGTTTACAACTCCTGCTTTTAAAAAACAAAAAACAGCTGACACTTAAATATTAAATTAGGTTAAGCTGTTTTTCAATCTTTAAGTTCCTTTTTTATTATTGATCAGTGGCCTTCAAAAAAGATGTTATCCACTCTTGAAAAAATAAAAGTAGCTTATTCATTATTTTACTAAATCATAAGTAAAATATCTAACTATCATCCTCACTTGACAAAAAACACTACCTGTTCCCCATAAAAAGTAAACTATCATTACTTCCTCTTTCAATTACAGATCTCATATACCAGCAGTGGAAAGAACGATGATCATTTTAATACAGTATGGTGAATGTCAGTAAAAATGTCTATTTGTCACTAGAACATCATTCTTCTTTTCACATGCAGGCATCAAAGTATAACTAGTATGATTCTGCTCTGTGATCTTTTTTCCCATGATGTCAGAACTAAGTGTTAACAGGCAAATTATGGAGTGGATAACTTTGGACTTGGCACTGATAAATGAAGGAAACAGCACATCTGGAGTAAAATGAACTCAATGAAATGTTCTGCATATAATTCCCACTTCATAAAAAACAAAGAAGTAATTCAGAAAGAAACAAAATCCAATTTTTCTAAAATTACCTTGACTGCAATTTCTCTGCCCCTAATTTCCACAAGCATTAGACCAAGACTAAAATATCCCACAATAATTTAGCCACAATAAAGAATTCTTCTATTTTAATGATGTTTTTATTTCTCCTTTCCTTAGCAAATAATAGTGGTAACCAGAAGAATATTTCTTTTCTGACTTAGCAAATGAAAGAAAAGTTGCATTTGAGTAAAAACATTTAGGCAACTAGCATATATCTATTTCCTCTCCTAAGATTTAAAATGAACCTTTTCATCCAAAATAATTCCTCTATTTTCCACCAAGAACTAGTAGGCTTTACTGATGTACATTCAAGTTTTAATATGATCTCAATAAAATGTTTAATTTAAAAAAAACAGATACATAACTTTAACTGATCACAAGCCATGTGGAGATGTTGACTGAATATTTCTATATTATTAAGTCTTAAGTTTATATTTAAATCAAAACTTAAAAATACATAACTAGTGAAAAACTAAACACTTAAATCCTATCACTGGTGCATTATTTCCCCACAGCCAAGTTTCAGGGAAAATAAAATGAGAATACTGTTTGGTCATGTAACGTGACTGTTTACAAGGACTAAGCTAGGGCCACCTGTTATATTTAACTCCTAAAATAGCAATAAATCTGACACTGAGAGGGAACAGGCCAACATCTTGCATGAAGTATTCCTCTCTCTCTCTCTTAGACAGTACTGCAAAGTATCTTACCAATACCTCTCCTTGAGTTTTTCTAACATATGCACATTTAAACAGTCTAAAGTGCTTTTTCAAATCAATACTCTTAAAAAAAAAAAAGCTACTTTTCTCAAACATAAAAAGTAAAGAAAACTAAATTCCATATTTAAACTCTAAATTAAAGTCATGCTTTTTTTCTAGAAGTAAGAACAAAAAATGCAAAAACTTAATATAATACTTTTTAGTATAGCATAAAGTACAGGTTTGGGGCTTCCCAGGTGGCTCAGTGGTAAAGAATCCACTTGCCATGTAGGAGCCGCAGGAGACATAGCTTCAATCCTTGGGTCGGGAAGTTCCCCTGGAGGAGCAAATGGCAACTCATCCCAGTATTCTTCCCAGAATACTCCTATGGGCAAAGAAGCCTGGTGGGCTAGAGTCCATGGGGTCATAAGAGGGTCGGACATGACTGAGCAACTGAGCACACATGCAAAGTATAGGTTCAAATTGGATGAAACTGGAGCCTATTCTACAGAGTGAAGTAAAGCAGAAAGAAAAACACCAATACAGTATACTAACGCATATATATGGAATTTAGAAAGATGGTAACAATAACCCTGTATACGAGACAGCAAAAGAGACACTGATGTATAGAACAGTCTTTTGGACTCTGTGGGAGAGGGAGAGGGTGGGATGATTTGGGAGAATGGCATTGAAATATGTATAATATCATATATGAAATGAGTCGCCAGTCCAGGTTCGATGCACGATACTGGATGCTTGGGGCTGGTGCACTGGGATGACCCAGAAGGAGGGTATGGGGAGGGAGCAGGGAGGAGGGAGGAGGGTTTAGGATGGGGAACACATGTATACCTGTGGCGGATGCATGTTGATATATGGCAAAACCAATACAATATTGTAAAGTTAAAAAGTAAAATTAAATAAAATTAAATAAATATATAAATAAAGGTTTTGTACAATTGACTAGTTTTAGAAACAATTTTAACCTAAATCATGTAAAGCAATATAATTATTTATAAAATAAAATAATTATAATAGTTATAATTATATAACTAAGTATAAATTTTAATTATATTAATTATTATATTTATACAGAATTATAATGCAACATAGATATAATTATAAAGTAATATAAATAGATATAGTTATAATTAGAAATAATGCAATATAATTTTAAACAAAGGTATATTCAGTACTACAACTTGATATGTGTAAAAGACATCTTAAAAAGTAAAACATACTAGTAAGCATTTCTTTCCTCCTCTAACATAAAACAAAATTACAAAGTGAAACTATAATATTGCCTTTAAGAAAAACAAACTATGTCAAAGTCTATTTTACAAATAAGCTATTTCAATGCCTCTTGCTTTTATCCAATTATTTAATTAAATCAAACCATACTCCTAATGTAAATGAAATACAAATGTGCATAAAATAATTATTTTAAGTCCTCAGTACACATGTACATACACACACATTCAAATAGAACTGAGGTTTCAAGAGATTGTTTACATGACTGATTGAAAACTAATGCAATTAGAAAAATCAAATTACTTCCATTTTAAAAAAATTAATGACTTCATATTATGCATTCATTACCAATAAGAGATAGATATAAATCCTAGCTTAATTTTTGACAAATTTTTCCTAATGTTATCTATATGATTTCATCAGCATTTATAAGTAGAATTGGAAACAGAATTCTACTAATTTTACAACATGGGGATTATCTAAACAAATCATCAAAAAAAAAAAAAACACAAAAAACAAAAAAACAAATCATCACAGCTTAATACTGTGGATAAAAACGGCTTCATCCTAATTCTGTGGTATGTACCCTTGTGTTTCTCCAAACAGAAGACATTTTGTTTGCTAGTAAAACAAAAAGTTGTTACTTTAACTATATAAGATAAATTATCCAGGGAGTTAGTAAATAGTGTCCCCAGCAAAGATCGGACTTTAAATTCTCTATCAGATTTTTGAAGGCTTCTGGGAAACGGCCTGTACTCTTGTATTTTTTTAAGCAATTTTCCCTGAACACTTTATTCAGAAAAATTTCAAATCTATATAAAAGCTACAAAACTGCTACAATGAATAAAACTCTGCTCTTCACATGGATTCAAGAGCTGATAAAATTAGCTTGAATTCTTTATCTATAATTTATTCTCTGTACTAACACCATACATATTTCAGAAGTATCCCTTAAAAACAAGGACATTTGCCTATATGACCATAATATCACGCCAAGGAGCTAATAGCATGGACATAGTGTCTAATATATACTGAATATCAAATACAATCCAATTATCCCCAAAATATACTTTGGTTCTTTTTAATGCATGATTCAATCAAGGTTCACACACTGCATTTGATTCTCATAATCTAGCCATCTTCATACCTATTTTCTAATCTTCTATGATTACATTTTTAAGAGACCAGGCAAGTTGTCTTATAAGTAGCCACAATCTGGCTTTGTCTGACTTTATTTACGGTAGCGCCATCTACACATTTTGATAAGAAGTAGATATGGGTGATGTGTCGTATCAGGAAGCACCTATCTAACATCAGTGAAACACATCAATGATTTAAGACGGAGTAATCATATTCATGTTAAGGATACAATCTTCAAATCAGAGGCACATGCATTTACTACCTTCGGAGAATTAATATTCAGAAATCCAAGTTTTTAACAGTTAAAATGTATCACTACTGACTACAAGTCAAGACCCACATCGGATGCTATCCATATATATTATTATATATTATAATATAATTATAATTATACAATATTATATATATATTATATATATTATTATAAATAAATAATGAAATAAAATAGATATTAATAATGAAAAAGAGAACTTCTGTATTGTGAAAAGGTTTATTTTTCTTTTACTTTATAAGAATTTTCTGACTTAGTGATATCCCAATGAAGTGCAGTTAGAAAAACACTAAACTGGGGGAAGGAAGGAGAGGAGTTTTGGTCCTGGCTCTATCATTAACTAGGTGTGTCATTTGGGACTACTCTGTTAACTACTCTAGGCTCTAGTTTCATCATCAATCACTATCAATTTCCTCTATGGTCAAAACAAATCAATTCAATGAGAATGGGCAATTCATTCTATTAAAGACTAAAGCTGATTTACAAACCTAGAGATGAGAAATGTTAGTCACAAAGTCATAAAATGTTACAATTTATCTAATGTAAACGCTCAGGAAAACTGAAGGGTTTAGAGGCTGAAAAGGAGATGTGAACAGCTTCAGGTTACACAGTGACTCAGAAGCAGAGCCAAAAGATAGCTGTCCAGTTTGTCTTGGGCCTACAAAACCCTATTACCCAGACTTGGAGTTACAAGGAGAAGACATACCAGCTTACCTGTATGCAAGAGCCAAAGCCCAGGCACCAGCAGCACAGTACAGACTGTCATGAATCTTGGCCTTCTGATCATTACCACATGTTTTAGTGGGAAAGAGACCTGTGGTTGGACTTTGATACAGCAGCAATGTTGACTTGACTGCAATTGAAGACAAGAAAAAGAATGAAAAAAAATCTATTTCCCTTGAGCTGAAACTCCTGAACTTTTTTAGTTTCTTTATCCTACAATTTTGTTCTTTCTAAACTTGGCTGCAGCATAAAACTTTTGAAAACGTAGAAACAACTCTGGGTAAATAATTCCAGCCTAGGTAGGGATCCACCTGGCATGAAGGGGTATTTTCATTTTTGAGTAAAGAATTCAGCTAATTGGCACATAAAAAGTCTTTAGCACATCCCTGTTAATGTCAGTAAGTGTTATAAGGCAATATCAGATACAGAAAAAAAAAAATTAGCCAAAAAACTAGGTATACTCTCAAAAATCAGTTCAATAGGGAAAAATAAAGCAAAAATATAACAAAGAGTTGCATACATTTGCTAAATCCAAAGATAACTCAATTCTAAAGAGGCCAGAATCCTGGTTTTCACAGATGACTAATTTGTGCCTGGCCTTCAGAGCAACGTATTCCTCTTATATATGGTACAGGTCAAAGATATGTTTAACATTTCAAAATTGAATTGCATCCTAATATGACATGAAAATAGTAAACAAGTAATTATTTTATGAACATTCCACTTAAGTTAAAGAAGTCTGGAATCAATGTTTTCTAGTCATTGCTCAATCTGCACAGGGATATTTCCAGGGCCTGCCATGCATGCCAAAGTTCTCAAATCCTCAAGTCCCTTATCTAAAACGGCTAGTACAGTAGGCCCTCCATATCTGCAGGTTCCGCATCTGCAGATACAGAAAGCAGACTGTATTACTCTTTATAAAAGAGTCCTAAAATAGAAAAACAGTCACACTAAAATGACATTTCCTAAAACCTATTTTATTCCTGTCTAACTATAAATGGATGAGCAATATTTTTCTCTAAAATAAATTAAGTTACTCTAATCTAGACTGGCATATGTCAACCAATTTAGAACAGTTTTTCAAAGGTTTAAAGTACTCTGTTCCATCAGAGATTAAAGAATTAAATTTCTTTTTCTTTTTCTCAGACTAAACTGACATAATCATTATCATGTCTTTCAGAATACCTAGGTATTTATTATTTTTCCCAGAGTAAAAAAACTGGTCCTCACACTGCAAAGTAAACAGCTGACACTTCTTTTAAAAGGCAGTTTAATTTCTTTAGTTAGTTATGGCTACAGAGATAAGTGGGTAAGAATCTTGAACACAATAAGCTGAACTAACGTTTTTCTTTTAAGATTTTTTTTAATGCGGACCATTTTAAAGTCTTTATTGATTTGTACAATATTGCATGTGTTTTATGTTTTAGGTTTTTGGCCACAAATAACGTAGAATCTTAGCTCCACAGTTGTCCGCTAGCTATATGTGACAAATTAAAATTCAGTTCAGTTCAGTTGTTCAGCGTGTCCAACTCTTTGTGACGCCACGACCCGCAGCACACCAGGCTTCCCTGTCCTTCACTATCTCCAGAAGTTTGGTCAAATTAATGTCCATTGGCTCAGTGATGCTATCTAACCATCTCCTTGCTCTCTAAGGGGCTCTCAAGAGTCTTCTCCAGCATCACATTTTGAAAGCATAAATTCTTCAGTGCTCAGCCTTCTTTCTGGTCCAGCTCTCACTTCTGTACATGACTACTGGAAAAACCATAGACTTGACTATACAGACCTTTGTGGGCAAGTGATGTCTCTACTTTCCCTATCTATTTGCCATGAAGTGATGGGACCAGATGCCAGGATCTTAATTTTTTGAATGTCAACTTTTAAGCCATCTTTTTCACACTACTCTTTCACCTTCATCAACAGGCTGCTTAGTTCCTCTTTGCTTTCTGCCACTAGGGTGATGTCATCTGTAAATCTGAGGTTATTGACATTTCTCCCAGAATCTTGATTCCTCCTTGAGCTTCATCCAGCCCAGCATTTTGCATGATGTACTCTGCATAGAAATTAAATAAGCAAGGTGACAATATACAATCTTGTTTTACTCCTCTCCCAATTTGGAACCAGTCTGTTGTTCCACATCTGGTTCCAACTGTTGCTTCTTGACCTATATATAGGTTTCTCAGGAGGCAGGTAAGGTGGTCTGGTATTCTCCTCTCCTCAAGAATGTTCCACAGTTTGTTGTGATCCAGTCAAAGGCTTTTGTGTCAATGAAGCAGTAGATGTTTTCCTGAAATTCTCTTGCTTTTTCTATGATCCAGCGGATGTTGGCAATTTGGTCTCTCGTTCCTCTGCCTTTTCTAAATCCAGCTTGAACATCTGCAAATTATGAGTTCATGTACTGTTGAAGCCTAGCTTGAATCATTTTGAGCTTTACCTTGCTAGCATGGTAAATTAGAACAATTTTAGCAAATTAGCACAAAATTAGCACAATTTTGCAGTAGTGTGAACATTCTTTGGCATTGCCTTTCTTTGGGATTGGGATGAAAATTGACCTTTTCCAATCCTGTGGCCACTGTTGAGTTTTCCAAATTTGA